>NC_083535.1:13078846-13386730 GCF_032362555.1 Amyelois transitella | reverse complement strand
AGTGGCCGTTTTACTTCATTGGAATGTTTTGTAATACTTAAACTAGGATCAAGATGTGTGATAAAACTTACTTCACTACGACAATGGTGCAATTTTGACGAATAAATTTTAACCATAATGTTAAACAGCTTTTATTTAAAAAAAACGTTGATCATTATCAAAGAACACGCAGATTCACCGTGCATCGCCAATAATATGAATTGTGACAGCTAGTTATAGTATAAATTTTACCCCTCGCTACTTCTACGACGATTTCTTTGGGACCTACAATCTGTACCTAAGTAAGTCATAATTAAATCTACGAATTCTTAAATAAGCCAAGAATTAACATTATGTATTGCACATAGGAATAACTTGTTCAATATATGTACAAAAATATTATTTTTTTCAACTATTCTAATGTAAACATCGATTTTTTCGTATAATTCGATGATGTTAAATTGGAGGGACGTTTTGTTGTTGAAACTTGATGCCGAATTTTTTTTTTAAATTCTAACTAATTTGCAAAGGGTCGGAAGAACGGGGCACAACGCAATGGTTACCTACATTTTAATGGAAGGTTGCTTTTGATTACCTACAACTACCGTACAGAAAAAACTCGTCGTTATTTTAAGAATACTAAAGAATGTTATTACTTAATTTAAATATTACTAGAGGCCGCCCGCGACTTCGTCCGCATGGAAACCCTATCAATCCCGCGGGAACTCTGGGATAAAAAGTAGCCTATGTGTTATTCTGGGTCTTCAGCTACCTACATACCAAATTTCATGGTAATCGGTTCAGTAGTTTTTGCGTGAAAGAGTAACAAACATCCATACATCCGTACAAACTTTCGCCTTTATAATAGTAGTAGGATGTCAGAGAATTACTTTTTCCGGCGCTCACCTCGCGATGTATAATCACCTTTTTAATTTATTCATGAAAACATTTCTCTTTGAGTAAAATCGTTTACATCAGTAATAAATATGAAAAAATTTATACGTATTCGTGTAAATTAGTGGAATTAATTTATTCAATAATGTTGTTATTCTTAAACACTGAAAAACAGTATGTAAATAACACACTTAATGAATCAATGGTAACTATTCTTTCCTATCAAAGGTACCTAAATGGAACCTACATGCCTAACAACCATGTACCTATGACTATATGATTATTATACACAAAAACAATGCTTAAAAAAAACATTCAGAAATCCTCATCATTTTGGCGCTAAAAATGCACTTTAAGGAATTATGATTACACATTCTACCTATTACCAGGCAGCAAGTTTCAAAATGACATCTTACAACGAAATATTAACCACTTATGGCTACCCTAAATTTAAGTACTCCTAAGAAATAATATTTCAAACAACTCAAATTGTACCTTGTTGACAAGGAAATAAAAATAATATAAAAAACACATTTTTATACCGATTAATTTATAAGATGAATTTGAGGTACTTATTTGCAGAAGCGGAAGAATTATTTGGCTTCATATTTTTAACTTATGTGTTATGTACTATTAATACTTCATGTATTAAAAAAACTACTATTGTAAGAATATTATCTATGCTATTACCTATATTACAAAATATTTATGTACTGTATCAAGTGCTATTACTTATTTGTATAAGACGAAAAATAGGCATTTATCAGCGACGTAAAATGAATACACTTATTGCTACAAATTATACGTGTTCACTTTCATGTATACTTTTAAAATGTAAGTATTCAGTATTTACATATAAAGAGGCGACATCTCTGAATAAAATTGCAACGTTATTTGTATAAAAAATTTAAGTATGAAATGAGACAAGCAACACGACCGTATTACATTGGAAAAATTAAATAGTATAAAAATTTAATAAGTATTTATCATTTAAAACGAAAATTCCTTTTAAATCAAACATAACTAATCCCCTGTTAACAATATATTTTTTTAAACTTAATAAAATAATCGATAAATTGAAATTAAACAAAACAGGTCTCGCTCTCGTGAGGATTCAAGAGAGTTAATTCAAGTTTAATTTAATAACTTGAATGGACCACCGATTGTTTCCATAAGCCAAATCGTAATCGATTTTTTTTCCAACAAATTCTTTTCATAATTCACGTAGTAGTATGACAACTTACGACAAATACTATACCTAAAAATCAGATCAATCATTTTGCGTAGCGAATAATGAAAATCATTCATCGGATTGTAAGTATTAGGAAAATTCTCTAGCGAAAACTTTAATTAACGCGGGTCATACTGTCGTGACCTAGGTATATGCATGCGGTAATTACAATTTCTTCGCCAATTGTACTAAGTAAATAAGATTATCGAGTGATAAATTGTCCCGAATTTCTTGTTAAACTCACTCAACTAACATTCCGTAGGTTCTCAATCATTTCAGGCAACTCTGAAACAACGTATATGTTACCAATCAGTGTGGTGATATTAATAAAAAAAAAATACTGGAATGATCCAAAATACCTATTAACAATAATACAAATTAAATTAAAAAAAAAAAAATTACGAGCAATTTTTTTGAACTAATTGAGAACCTCGCCAAATTGCTTATGTTAGTACTTACATTTTTGCAGTTTTCTTGTTCAACTTCTGGTATATGGACCCTTTGGCCAGTCCCGCTGGGCCCTTGGCGAGGCCCGAGGCCCCCCGGGCCAGGGACACGGACCGGTCCTTGGCCTCAGGGCCCTCGGCCTTGACCGCCTGCCCTGAACGAAGGTCAGGGTTCGGACCATTCCACGCCAAGTAATCCAATCTGTTTGGATCACGGTCATTTCAAATTTATTCTCTATTTCGAAATATAAATTCGTTTTATATAATAATGAAAGTTTAAAATAACAGTTAACGTAACAAGTGAAAATAATAATAAATCTTATATATAAAATTCTCGTGTCACAATGTTCGTTCCCGTACTTTCATGAAATTATGTGAGCATATTCAGTAGGTCTGAGAATTGGCCAACATCTATTCTTCATACCCACAAAATGCAAAACAACGTTTGCATATCTAATTGATACAATGAAGTTAGAAAATTATCCCGATTTTTTTATTAATTGGCTCACAGTTTTATAGAATAAACAATTCTTGATGATCCAAAAGCTAGAGAAAAATATATAAATGTAATCATTGTTTGTACTAGTCTATCTAGTATTTTAACTATTTCGTCTCTGCCTACTCCTCCGGAAAAGAGGCGTGATTTTATGTATGTATGTATTGTTGGAACTTACAAAAGTAAACTATCATTAGGCCCCTGTCTGAGCGTGGGGTTGGGTCCACTCTTCGCCACACAATACTGCGACTTGTGTTTCGTCTCCGAATTAGTACTCGATTTCAAAATCGGTCTGAAATATTATAAAATCGTAAACCAATCATATTTATAAAATAGATGAACGAGATCAAACTAAAGACAAATTTATAAATTTGCTAATAATTAAAATCTATTCTTGTCACAAAAGACTCTGCTATTTTCTACTGAGAAACCTTCTTATTTCTAATTGCCAAAAAACAGAACTATCTAAGTATACTAATTTCTAGTAGAATTATATAGTTTAAAAAAATGGTATGACCACGGGTTTTAACTATTCTAATCAACCAATACTTCACAAAACAATCTGATTCATGTTTTGAACTATTGCCTACTTAAAACTTATCGGCTTTCGAAGAAATAATTCTGCAAGTTTTGTTCATTTCATAAAAGCATAACAAGGTTAAACGAAAATGTCCTTGTTATGAAGTTAAAACGCCATAAACAAAAACAAAGGATTGTCTATAGACATTGCATGCATTTTTATATTCAAGAAGGATATGTAATTATAACCAGAATAAATAAATATGTGTGCGTAAGAAGTATAAGAATAACTAAAAAGCTAAACTAAAAATAATATAATGATTATGCGTATAATGATATCTATATTATCTAAATCTATTTTGTACTAAAAATATTATTTAACTACAAATATATCTATATTAGGAATTTGAGCATGTAGGTGTATGATGCTCTCAATACATCATAGGGTTAATATAATTCCATTGAAATATTTACTACATGTATAAATTTATAAAAAAGTAACGATAGAATAATTATATATAATACAAGTGAAATACAAAGAATATTGTTTTACATACAATTCTATACATCTTGTAATAAATATAAGTTATTCCACTAAACATAAACCTACTTTCTTTTTCTATTGAGACTACAATTTTTGAGCAAAAATTAACTGGTAATTGCAGCTTCTCATACAAGTAGATAAAGAACACATTCACAAATTACAAATACTTAGAAAAAAATTGAGGACGATAGGACTTTAATAAAGCATTCGACTCTGTATGTCACACATAACATGCTTTATACGTACCACGAAACAACTATACCAAATATCAACCTACGCTATCACAATCACAAGTAAAACAATTACATTATAGCATTTAATTTTACTTAATTATCATTCATCTGGTTCGACATATCGGGAGTCGCAAGGGGATCGATGTTGGGCCCCTGTTCATTTACAATTTAAATCTCAAATGTTTCCGAAGACACATACAACATCAGAAATGTTAGAGGAATAATACAAACATTATTTTTAATTGTTGTTTTATAGAATAGAAATCAAGTAAGGGGCTCATGTTTTATATTTGGGTAATATCCAACCTTGAAAAGGCGGAAAGAGTATTTCTTGTTCTTTGGTCAAATATAAAACTCTTTGTAATGCAAAAAGAAAGCGGCAAGCAATATATCTGAATTTAATAGATAGAATCGATAGAATTCGTAGCGACCCAACACGAACCGGCATGCAAACACACAGACATACTTCAAATGCTCGGTCCAAGTCTTGAGGCGGCGCGTGGCGGGTACTGCGGGCAGGGGGCTCGGGTCCCGCGCCTCATCGCTGGCACACAAACTAACGCACGCAATGTATGAGTGTGGGTGATGCTGACTCAACGAAATTGATGACAGATAATTTAATCATGATCACCTAATTGGATCAAAGGTTTTATTGAAAAATTAATACTTTTGTCATCAAATTCGTTGTTGAAATAATTATGATTCATTTTTAGTGATGTGCCAAAACCGACAATTCAAAAGCCACTGGTGTACTTGAGTTGAGAGGCCTAAAAACATATATAAAAAAAAACTTGTAAACTAAAATTAAAATGCCATATTCATAACTTTACGATATTGACACAACACTAGTGAGAGAAGCTAAAAAGCATTGGGTAGTTAATAAATAATCAAGGGTGTATTACAGTGTAAATACTGAAGTGTAAATACAAGTCTTGGATTGACGTTGTGTTACCATTGAAATGAAAATCGGAAGACACAATATAAAGAGGACTGTATAAGAGGAAAATCAAATTACACACAAAAATTACAGAAGTAGAAATAGGTACAAAAGTAATAAACAAAAACAGGTATTTGGTATGGAATTAGAATTATGATAAAAATCTGATATTCTTTAGAGTTTCTAATTTCCGAGATAATACAGTATACAATCCACTTCATTGCTCAAGGTGTGTTGTCATTAATATAGGTAAAGAAAAAGTGACTGTCAATGTTATATTTTAAATAGTTTCGCAAATTTTCGGCCTTTAATTCAATTTAGATATTTACAGATTTCAATGTCAACATTTCTATTTGTTTTCTTATTTGTTCACAAGGAGAAAACAAGTGTTTGTTATCAGATTTCACTGGCACTATTGCAATTGCCTTTTCTTTCTATACTTCATTCGTCCTCGCCAGGATAATGATGATGATCAAAAAGAGTTACAATGTCTCTTTATTATTTATTTATGTACATAAAATTATATACAGGAGCATTTAATGCCGTAAATGCAGTACAAAGGTGCTACTTATTTCTCTTTGATGTGATATCTTTAAAACGTGTTAAGTTTATCTTTTAAATAAAATAAAAAAAAAAAAAACATAAATAGATTAATCTTATCCATAACCAGGTGTAACTAAGATTACATCAAAATTATCTTAAACATAGTGCATGAAATGCTCCATATGATTTTCATTATTATTGAACATGACTGATATTTAATTAACTTATAGAGGTAGTATAGTAATTAATTAGCCATACCAATAATTATTGGCCATACTCATAAAACTCCGACCAGAAATAAAATAAAAGCCATTTTCATTTCATTTTCGCCAATATTTAAAATTTATTTACTTGAAACATGCCAAGGTGGTTTATATTTCTGATCAGAGTTAGCATAGAATCATCTACGATCATGCAACATACCCTTTCTTAGTGTCGGCAGGGCATGGTCGCCTGTAATCCTTGACTTCCAAGTTCATGGTGACCTTCGGGGCGTCTTCCTCTTGTAAGACGGCTGATAGGATCTGCTCAGCCCTATCTTCATTATACTCTACACTTTCTAGGGCGATAGAGATCACTCGCTCAGCGATTGAGCTGTATTTATTTTGCAGCTTACGTTTTACTAAAACGAACATATTGAATCAATGTGATGTTGAGTGTTTTATTATGTTGAATCGAACCTTAGTTAAAATGTCTAAAATTTCATCAGTATAAAGTAGAGATGGTAATTCGTAATATTTTACACATTTTTATTTTTATTTAAAACTTACACTGATTTTTTTCTTCCAAAGTCTTCATTATGGTGACCACTTTCTTGGGCGGCTGTGGTGTTTCTTTCTCCTTCTTCTTTTCTTTAACAATAACTGTCTCCTTTTTGTTGAAACCCATCGAAATGAGCTCTTCACTAGCCTTCTGAACATTGTTGTCTTTATTTGCAAGCACGTCTAGTATAAGTGTCTCTTCGGCTTTGGGAAATATACTTTTCAGGTACCTAGAATAGATATGCCCCATTTTCTTTTAAAAATACGATTTGACGTAGGAGAAAAAAAGTATGATGTTATTTCATTAATAATTTGGGCGTAAATAGTGTGAGACATTGATACATAAATATGAATAGACCAAAAACTTATCTACTTAATTTAGATTCATGTCTATACGACGAAGCAAAACATTAATTGATGAAGTGCGCTAGACTAGTGGGATGTTAGTTTTGTCGACTTCTTATATTAAAATTGAAAAAAAAAAACGGGGCCAGATAGTCCAGACCACCCAATCATGGCAAGAAGGACAACCATGGCACACCGGAGAGGTTTTAGAGCATAGGCTGGCACATATAGATGGCAGGAGTCACACACTGCCCAAGGTAAAAATGACGATGATCTCCTGGAGCCAGGCCATAAAACTTTCTGCTCCGTCAACAAAAAAGAAGTTGCTCCTAACTGTACTCACTTGAGCTTCATCTTTGGCGAGTGATGCCTGCTGCCCTCCGTGATGGTGGACCGGTTGGTGCCGTAGTAGCTGGAGGCCCCGGAGGCCGGCCGGAGCAGCGACGGCGACCCTAACAGCATTATGGAGAACTTCAGTCTTGACCACATCGTGGTCTTCTTCGGCTTTTTCAAGCGTTTCACGGCGAATATCGTCATTTTGGAATGCGAAAATTTCTCGGACGTGTCGGAAGCTTATTTTCTTGTTTGATGGTGAAACATTAGCATCTATTGCTAAATTATGATTGGTATTTTTAATTGGTTTGTTGTGTTCCGACAAAATTTAATCAAAACTCAAAAAAATGAATTATAGTTAGTTTACTCGATGTGCTTAAATACTATGTCTGTTCTTTAAATGCACTGAACCTTTTTGATAATGAACTCATAACTTTCTACTACACTATAATAAAATCGAAAATACTATAATAAAAAAACACTATAAAAATTAATAAATTGAAGGAATTATCTGTGTATGTGTAACCAATACGTGCGCTATATATAAAGAAATATAAATTTGCGGATTTTTATTTATCAAGTCGCAGATAGATAATATCCGTGTGTCCGGACTCTGTTGGTTGATATGATTGATTATTCAATTTGATAACAATTCTACGGTTGCCATAATATTCTTTATCATTGTGATAATGGTTTTAAAAATGATTCATGTGAATTTTAAATGATTTTTGTCCAAAACTTACATAGTCACGCCTTTTTGCTGGAGGCTGGACAGATACATCTTGCTTAAACTTCTTCTTAATTGAAATGTAGATATAGTACTACCTTTATTGTGTGGAGTACGGAAAGATGGAATGAAGAGACTGTACCATCCAGTCGCCCACAAGAATACAACTAATGATATTGTAGATGGATTGCCCACTGTACTCGAAGACAACTTTAGCGAGTTGTAGCGCTGAATACACACCGACGGCGCTTTTCTGCAGTAAGAGATGTCAAAGACAGAACTACTCTTACCATGAGGAGTGCCGGACAGCGGCGTGAAGTGACTAGACCCTTGCAAGGACCCCGATACGCCTTTAGCGAGTTGTAGCGCTGAATACACACCGACGGCGCTTTTCTGCAGTAAGAGATGTCAAAGACAGAACTACTCTTACCATGAGGAGTGCCGGACAGAGGCGTGAAGTGACTAGACCCTTGCAAGGACCCCGATACGCCTTTAGCGTGTTGTAGCGCTGAATACACATCAATGGCGCTTTTCTGCAGTAAGAGATGTCAAAGACAGAACTACTCTTACCATGAGGAGTGCCGGACAGCGGCGTGAAGTGACTAGACCCTTGCAAGGACCCCGATACGCCTTTAGCGAGTTGTAGCGCTGAATACACACCGACGGCGCTTTTCTGCAGTCTCGAAGCCGACGGAGACATCGTGAGTGGACCGGGCGTAGTGATCGGATGCTTCTCGACTTGCAGCGCGCTTATGACTACTGCTTCGCGATTGTAATATCTAATAGATGACAAAAATAACGTGTCTTGAAATTTCTACTTTTGAATTATTTAAATAACAAAAATAACTTATGCTAAGCACCATTTTCAAATCATAACATTACAAATAAAACTACCAAGAAGTGATCTCTATCAGAATCACCAATTCGCTCAGAAACAATTCCCATAAAATGACAAGAAAGCACGTTTCCAAGATATCCGAAAGACAATTCAACTTGTAAATGTGTCGTCGCAAGTGTTGGTATATCCCCATCATCAGCCACCAAAACGTTTTCCTACTGAATTTGATAGCTTTACAACTGCGAAAAATGAAAACAATCCTATAGTTTTGTTTCAAGCACATAATGGCATTTCTATTGACTAATAATATTCTGATTTCTATGGTCCAAACTATTTTAATAGAACCCGATCCTTTTATAAATTCTATATAACCTTGTTTCAGTACATTTTACTGACACTTGCAGTAAAATAACCTGGACAGACACAGACCTAATAAGTAAGGTCGAAGTCCCAGCACCCCTTTTGGGGCTGGTGTCCATTTTGAAGAGCGTTTCGGTTTGTTCTTTAAAAAGATTCCGCGTTCGTTTTTAAGTACGTTCCGTTCTTAAAAAGGGACGCTCACCTTAAGAGGGTTAAGAGCTTAGGTAGTCTATGGCTTGTAGCTTTTTGACAAATAGTAAGTAATTAGCTTTACTTAAATTTAATTTATTGACATGTAAAATGACTTGAAAAATATTGATGTTGGCATACTCACTTCTTCAACAATATCTTGATATGTGTTTCGCTAACAGTAGGAAACATGGCGCTTATCTTTGCCACCAGCGCGTCAGTGTCCGAGGTCAGGGTCAGGGAGTCCTGGAACTTCTCGTTGAGGTGGGAGACCCTGCCCGGGACGGGGCTGCCCCGGGGCGTGAGGCATAGCGCCCGCCCCAGTATAGGGCTGTCGTTGGGCGTAACTCGGGAATCCTGCCATTGTACACATAACTTAGGTATCAAGTTACTGAGCAATTCGGTTAAATAATATTATGTATTAAATTCTCTATCCCATCGTGTACAACAAAGAATTTAAACCAGATGATAATATCGTATTTATTTTTTCTTGCACTTGCTTGCACAATTCTGGAGAAAAACATGAGATGCGCCTCCGATCATGATACTAGTTTGGTTCAGGTTTTTACACGAAGCGATTCCAGTCTCACCGCCGCAACGTTTGCAGGAGATCAATTTTACTCAACCACTACCCTAAATTAAGTTTTCAAACTAACTTACAGTCAAGAGCACATCAACCTACCCAAATATATTGCAAATTCGCCTCTATTACTGCGTCATAGACATCAATAGGAAACTTGATATACTGTTCCCAGTACATAACGCAACCAACCCTAAATGTTATCAAAAATGACAGAATGTAGGATCGTTTAACCCTTACAATATCTACTAGCAAGCTAAATACTCACGAGGTGCGGTTTGAGCCCTTTCGGATGGAACATCTTCGGGCTCTGGCTCTGAAAGGCATGCTGGAGACGGACGGGGGAGGGGTAAGGGTGCACGTGGTACGGGGAGCCGTGGGCCGACTGCTGGTCCAAGCACAGACATACGACAAACGATACTGTGAAAGATAGTGCTGGTTTCACACGTGCGCCAGTTGGAGCTTTTAATGTGTAGTTTTAACAGTAAAAAATATTTTTGTTTCCATTATTATACATGTAGATCACGTCAAACATATGTATATGTAGGTAAGCAATCGTGATACAAGTAAGAAAAATATGCTTGTATTCCATCTAATACATGATTTAAATACTAATACAGATAAGTTTGTAATGTTTCACTTGTTTGGTTTTATTAATGAATCATTTAGGAGGTGTGAATTAAGTGAAATGGAATATGTATTTAAATAGATATTTTTTTTGCATAAAAGTTTGCAACATCTTTGTTATTCACTTTTATGCAAAAAACTATATTTCTTGCATATTTTTTTAGCTTAACTGTACATCATATATTAATGGATCACAAAATCTATAAAATTATTAGAACAATAATATTTAGGTAAGTATATACATAAATATACAATATTTTTTAAATAATAAAAGCTCCAACTTATATAAATGTCACCAGAAAATAACAAAAACCGCAAGTTTATAAACTTCCCAGGAAGTTTAAGAATTTCGTAGGATTCTAAACAAGATGAATTGTATTATTCTACCTCCACATTTACGTAAACTTGATAAACAGACCCAACTCACGTGTAATAAAATAAGTAAGCAATAACCAAACGTCATGTTCTCTCGCTCTGATTGGTTTAATTATTCACGTGTTCCTTCTCTTTCCTCTCCCCCGCCATTGATTACTACAGAGCACAAAAAAATCGGTTGTTTTTGTTAAGTTTTTAATGTTACTATTTTTTTTTAATTTCAAAATAAATTTTATTATGTTAATTAAGTTTACTTAAGTAGACCCAATTATGAGCGACATAGAAACTGCCAGCTGTGTGTAAATTCCGTATTTTAGCGTAAAATTAAAAGCTTGTCTGTAACTAGTCGAACCGTTTATAATTTTCCGAATTGATATTCGTAAGTTTATAAATTTACCACGAGAGGGCGCAAAATTTTTAATTTGCGAGGATGTGAACGTAAGATAATACAATTCATCTCTCATTTAGGATCCAACGAAAGTTTATAAATTTCTTAGAAAGTTTATATACTTGAGGTTTTTGTTATTTTCTGGTGACATAAATATACATATCTTTAGATTATTTACTTGAATTTCCAAGTATATAATCATAGCATAAAAAACAACATAGCACTGTTTTGCATATAGGTAATTATACATTTATAATACAGTGAGGACACACAAACAGAAATTCGTATACTTCATAGTCTGTGCGGACCACGCTGTGACCGCTCCAATGCAAACGGGTCTTCATCACTACTGAAATAAAATATAAACACAATTATTTATCCTCAATATTTCATCCCCACTTTTTAATTCGCTATTATGCATTGTTAGGGTATGGATAAACATACATACAATATTTTTTTATTTCTCTCCTAAAGTGAAACTGTATTTGTACACAACCACAATTTTTTTTTTATATTCATAAATATTTTCAAGGATAAAAAAAAGAATCATATAATTATATATGCGTTTTAGGAAATATGCAGAGATCGTGGCAAGTGGAAAGAGGTAGTCCCTGCCTACCCCTCGGGAAAGAGGCGTGATTTTATGTATGTATAAAAAAACATACATACATATATATACATATACATATGTGGTATTCGTTGATTTTTTAAATATAGGTAAATATGGGGTAAAAATTCAATCTAGCTGGATCCCACATCCAGAAATATTTGATTTTCCCATGTTTTCTCCCAAAAAAATATTCCAATATAAAATGGTCCTTAAAGACCTCTACCACTATATGTGATGGCTAGATGGGAAACACCTAGTGTTCAGTTCGGCAACGGATGGTTTTATTTTATGTTATTTCAATTTTGTTTGATGGGTTTTAATGTCTTTTTTTGTTTGTTTCTACTATTTTTTTAACGTTTTAGTATATCCCCAAATTTCTCTACCTACAAATTTTTTAATGGAATTTCAATTTCTTTTTTGGGGTTTTGTTGATGGATTTTTGATTTTAGTAAGTATTTTTTAACTGTGGCCAAAAATTTCATTTGAGTTGTATGTATGTTTGTCCACGATTATCTCGTGTTTCGCTGAACCAATTTTGAGTTTTCAGGAAATTAACCGACTTCAAAATAGGAGTTCTATTGGGAGCAATTTTTTTAAATCTATTTTCTGACGTCCACCGAGCTCCGCTCGTTTACCCAGGTAATATCAATTATACAAGCGGAATACGCGAGTGCCTTATTTATTAATTGAAGCCTTTCAATTAATAAATAAGGCACTCGCGTATTCCGCTTGTATAATTGATATTACCTGGGTATCGCTGTATTGCAATATAAATATATCCTATTCCTATTCATTAATTAGAATTAATTACATTAGGTACTCGCGAATTCCGCTTGAATAATTTATTAATTTTTCATAAGGTGCGCCGGTTAGTCTTTACAATACAACTTATTAATAACGACAATTGACTTCGGGCTAGACTTACCTGAGGATGAATACACTCCAAGGCGATATGATGAGCCGCGTTTTGAATAGTTTTATGTTTAGATCTTAATTCTTCCATTGCAAACACTTTCATGCACACTAATAACAATGATTTTTGCAAGAATGTCACATTTTAAATAGATTTCAAATTGTTTAAACAATACACAACATTTTTCAAAAATATAGTAACGTTAAATATTATATTTACCATGTTTTACATTAAATATTTCATAAATTTTGTTTGGCCGCTAAACTCACTTGAAGAGATAAAACGTTACTATGAGACCAATTTAACTAGTCATGACCATGCATGTGAAATAAACCGTGGTAGTGTAATTTTCAATTTGATCGTATTATATTGCGTAATGGCTTTGAGAAAAATCAATACATTTTCAATTTTTCGTCGCATTCAGAAATCACATATTTATTTTCTAAATAAGTATGCGTTCATGAAGGTTTATTTTCCATATTAAGGCTCGTGCAGCGTGCCTCGCCGACTTCATACGACCTTGATTTCAGTCGCACCAATTCGGACTGGATTAATTTTGTCGTGGCGATATTGCGTTGTGAATACTCATAATTTTGTCATAGTCTATACTAATCTACTACTCGAGCCCATTAAATTGATATCAATGTTGAGGGAATCTTGACTGAATAATTTATAATGCAATCTGATATTTTTTACCTGATCCAAGATGATCCTTGAATCGATTTCCGCCAAACATTGGCTTAATATGACTGACCTGACTTATTTACATTTCAAACAAGTGTGAGTTTATCTATTCGTGAACGTACAGACGTGCACAAACAGAGACTAACACAATTTGAAATGGAAATTAATAATTATTAAATTGGGTTCCAAAAATAATAGGATGCCAGCTACAGTGAACGATTTAAAGTAAAAAAATCTGCGAAATAATCTTAAAGTATTGTCGATAGAAAAATCAGTTTTTTTTTTAATTTACACTGGCATAGTTATTTGTTTTGGGTTTTTTAATATGGCTAATAAAAACTAAGCTTCCTCTTTTTAAACCATAAGATGGTAAATATAGTTAAGTATAGCTAGGTCTGTTAGGCATAGCCTCAAATCACTCAGTTAGCATTTTTAGCAACACTGCTGATCTGTTAGGTTAGTCTCTATGTTTGTGCAGGTCGTACGATGGCTAATCGTCAATCGCGGGCACGCTGCACTGCGTCGTTTAATTACACACGTTCAATTCAGTCGGTACGTTCGAAGTCGGACGAAGACGGTGGTACGCTGCACGAGCCCTAAGTCTTTCTCTTTAGGACGCTCAAAGTCGGTGGCTCGGTGCGCGACTGACGTCGTACGAAGTCGAAGATATGCTGCACGAGCCCAGGTGCCTTTGGGTATGTTTAGGGTTGTAGTTATTACTACGCTTTTTTTTATTAGTTTTATTTAATTTTATGCTCCAATAAAATAATAATTTCATTCTTTCTTTGTTGTCATAATTCGCAAAAGAGGTACAGATACAGACCTAATTCGAAAAGAGATTGTTCATACAGAATTCAAATTTGCCGCCATAACCTGCGCGTAGGTACTTTGAAATAAATGTTTTCATTTCAGATTTAATTATGGCGGACGGTGAAAGGACGAAGTTCATTTTCAATCGGTTCGTGGACGAGTATTTGCATATTTAAATTCATGGAAATCTTCAAAACCCCTGTGACCACAAGGGGGTAAATACTTGGGGGAGGGTGAAGAAAGCTATGGCGGAGATTGCGGAGAACAGAAGTTCGGACACCGTCGTCATGCCGGACATTACCGAAGTAATCAAATCCGAAACTCTCACGGCGGCGGCCGAGCACGACGCCGAGCGATCTGATGGCAACTCTGTTTTGGCCAGTGGAATCAAAGCAACAAGGCTTTCGAGCGATACCAACGGTGTTGTTACCGTGCCTGTCACGTTGCCTGTGGGCACCCTGCTGACTGGGACGACTTTCAACGTGATTACATCTGACCAGCTGCCACATTTCAAACCTATGCTGTGTGTGGATAACGGTTTCATAACGGGGAGGCCCGTGACAGACGAAATCAAGACTACCCATATTGTGATACAGAATCCTGCCGGGTCGCCGCCCGTGTCTGCGTCTAATCACGAAGATAATGGTGCCCCAGCGGTGCCCGCGCGCATCGCAACCCCGCGCTCCTGGGCGGAGACTGCCAACATGCCCGTACTGCCAGTGCGGTGCAAAAATACTTCAGCAGAGTTGCACAAACTGAAATTCGGTTCTGGTGGTCGTGGGAGATGTATAAAGTACGGCGTGAACTGGTACACCCCTAGTGAGTTTGAAGCCATATGTGGAAGAGCATCTAGTAAAGACTGGAAGAGATCCATTAGATTCGGGGGAAGGAGTATTCAGGCCCTAATTGATGAGGGTATACTGACTCCACATGCTACAAGTTGTACCTGCGGAGCCTGTTGCGACGATCAATCTGGTGAGTACAATATGCCGATTAAAAGTAGTGCATGGTTTGTACGTAGAAACTGTTCTTAATTGTAATTTTTTGAAGGATAGGAATTGATTCAGAACTGTTATTTGTAAGATGCTGACCAAGCTAAATCAACATCCTCAGCCATGGGCCCGATACGTCTTTTCACACCGTACAAACGAAGAAGACGGACTAATGCGGATGGAGATGAGAAGAAGCCTAAGATTAAGAGAGAGAGGAGTATTGGTGAGAGTGAGGTGGATAACATCCACCAGACCAGTAACAACAGCCACTCAAAGGAGGCCTGGCAGACGATAGCTGAAGGGCTGGAAAGCAATGCTGACTATCATTTGTTGGAGAATACTGACGCTAATCCTGATCCTACATCCGGTATGTCTCATTTCTTTTGTTCTTGTTTTTAATAACATTTTAGATATAACATTGCCTTTGATTTGATAGATACATGTATATAATTAATTGTAAATAATGCTTGTAATAAACAATTGTACAATACTTTTCTATTGTCAGTGATGTGTCAGCATGAGTTACTTACATATTATTGCTAAGCGAACATTGCAATGTATTGCGAAAGGTTAATTTCAAGTCAAATTACATTACAATCAGCATTTGTTATTGAAATTTACATACCTACATAAATAGAATTGGTATAATTGACTGCATATTTTATAAATTTTTATGCTGCTCAACTTGTTTCTAGACTGTTGTCTATATGTAACACCAGAAGGTCTAGACTTCTTTTGGTCAACTAGAAACAAAATCTGTATCTAAGGAGTATGAACTTGAGAATAACTATGAATACAAAACCCTTTTCTGGTTCTTTCTCATCCTGGTCCAAGTCTTATTTGCCTCCTCACCTTTCTGGAGAGGAGCCCAGGGTCCACCGAGCAGGATCCTGGAATTATGTTAGGTTTTTACACCAAGATTTTCCTTTTTGTGTCATGGTAACACATCCAGTTGCACTCCATTCGATTATTTACTCAATTAATAATTGTTTTATTACCACCTTAAATAAGAGGTGGTTATCAGGAAAGTATTACACTGAGGAGGTTTAAGAAATTTAACTGACTTCAAACAAGGAGGATATCGATTGAAGGAGTTTTTCTTTTTATAGTTTTTGAAGTTATAATTTTCTTTTTAATACAATTTCGTGCGAATTTCAGTACAATATAGTTTTATTCAGCGAATTATATAGAAAGGCGATTTAACATCATAATGAGGAGTTACTCATTATGACCTTCCATCTCTGCATCTTATGTCTTGGAGGACAAAAGCACCAGCGACTCCATCAACAATTTTCTACAAAAGACTAATTTCAGGCCAGCAGAACATTGTAAAAAAAATAAAAAAATTTAACCACCTTAAAAAATGTGGTTCTCAGTTTGACCTGTATTTATGTATGTTTGTCTGCGATTATCTCGCGATTAGCTGAACTGATTTCGCTGCAGTTTTCAGGAAAGTGTTTGTTACACTTGGAGCTTTTAGAAATTTAACTGACTTCAAAAAAGCAGAAAATCCATTGAACGCGTTTCTCTCTTTTTACAAAAGTTATCTTGTTTTCCTACTGTTTTCAAGAAGGCTAAAATCACTTGATGTAGCTATGCCAGCCACATATAATATGGTAACTGCAGGGCGAAGAGTATTAAGTTTACCAATATTGCATCACTCGTTTAGCAGCTTTGAAGTCAAGCATGCAATTTGCTGATATAGACATAATTTGTTATCACTGCCATGTTTAAAGTTATTGTAATATGACCTATATGAATTGCTACCATTTGCCTGCGGCTTTGCTCGCGCTATTTTTCTTAAATTTTTATCGCGAAATCCGGATCTGTAATTTTGTTTTGTTGTTTTGTTATATATGTATATGAAAATTTGTTAAAGTTTATCAGCTTTAAATGTCAATTATTTTAATGCACGTATTGTAAATCTGTTATTCTTATGAATTAATGTAACAAATAACCCACTTCAGTGGTCACAGGCGGACTCCACTCAAGGGACGAGACAAATCGCCATCAATACGATTATTATAATCAAACTTCATTCCAGGCCTCCCAGACCTGGGGGGAGTGTTGAAACGGCTGGAAGACATTAGCCAGGGGCTGGTCCGTCTGGCTGGGGAACTGAAGCAGTGTGTTGAGGAAGTGAAGATAGTGAGTGCTAGACAAATGGATAGGATGGAGCAGGAGCGCGCTACAGCGCTGCTGGCGGCCAGCGTGGACGCCCAGGTGGAGGCCGAGCAGGTCTCCCTCCACAATGTAGACGATACAGAGGCTAAGAAGGTGAGTTTTATTATCTACTAGCGACCCGCCCCGGCTTCGCACGGGTGCAAAATTAGGAAAAAATTAAATATAAAAACCTTCCTCTTGAATCACTCTACCTGTTACAAAAAACCGCATCAAAATCCGTTGCGTAATTTTAAAGATTTAAGCATACAGACAAACAAACTAAAATAGCGACTTTGTTTTATATGTAGTGATACTAATATTATAAAGCTGAAGAGTGTTTGTTTGAACGCGCTAATCTCATGAACTACTGGTTCGAGTTGAAAAATTATTTGTGTTGAATAGACCATTTATCGAAGAAAGCTGTAGGCTATATAACATCATGCTGCAACTTTTAGGAGCGAAAAAATAATGGAAAATGTGAAAAAGAAAATTGTTCATCCTTGAGGGCTGCAATGATGCCTAAAATAACTTCCACGTGGACGAAGTCGGGGCACAGCTAGTATTAGTTATTATCACATATAGTTTTTTTAGCAAAGAAAATGTGTATTTGAAGGGTACGTTAAGATGGTTTGGTCATGTGGTGAGCCTGAATGAAAGCAAGCTACTGACGAAGCAGGTATACAAGGAGAGTGTGGAGGGAAAGGTCGGAGTGGGAAGACCTAGACGAACGTATCTTGATCAAATTAAGGACGTCCTGGCAAAGGGTCAGGTCATGAGAACCCGAAACCGCAGAGCTTGCATGAAGAATTGTACCGCCTCAAAACTGGTTCTCAATTTGAACTGTATGTATGTATGTTTGTCCATGATTATCTAGCGTTTCGCTGAAACGATTTTGCTCCGGCTTTTAGGAATGTGTTTGTTACACAATAAGGATAAGATTTAAAGAAATTTAACCGACTTCAAACAAGTAGGATATCGATTGGATTTTTTTGGCGGTTCTTGTTTGTTTGTTTGTTTGTAAACTCTTTATTGCACATAAAAATAAATAAAACAAATTACATAACAGTTATTGGATTTAGAAGAATATCTACAATGGCGGCCTTATCCCCAATGGGATTTCTTCCAGTCAATCAAAATATAAAGGAAAATCCATAATTAAAAGGTTCTTCATACATATATATATATACATAAAAAAAAAGAATGAAAACAGTTTGACTAAGCAGATATACATGGAGGGTGTGGAGGGAAAGGTCGGAGTGGGAAGACCTAGACGAACGTATCTTGATCAAATTAAGGACGTCCTGGTAAAGGGTCAGGTCAAAAGTACCCGAAACCGCCGAGCTTGCATGAGGAGAGTTATGAATGTGGATGAAGCGAAGGAAATATGCAGAGATCGTGGCAAGTGGAAAGAGGTAGTCTCTGCCTACCCCTCCGGGAAAGAGGTGTGATTTTATGTATGTATGTATAAAAAGAGGCTTTTTTACAAAAAAAAAAAACCTTTCTTCGAAGCGGTTCTCTCTCTACAAAGTCCTAATCCAATTCATACCGTTCCTCACATTTCAGTGCGCGAACTGCAACCGCGACGCGTCCGCCGAAGGATATCGATTGGAGGCGGTTCTTTATACACACATACATATATAAATAAACTGACGCCTTTTTACAAAAAAAAAACCTTTCTTCTAAGCGGTTCTCCATCTACAAAGTACTCCAATTCATACCGTTCCTCACATTCCAGTGCGCCAACTGCAACCGTGAAGCGCCCGCCGAAGGATATCGATTGGAGGCGGTTCTTTATACACACATCCTACTACTATTATAAAGGCGAAAGTTTGTATGGATGTTTGTTACTCTTTCACGCAAAAACTACTGAACCGATTACCATGAAATTTGGTATGTAGGTAGCTGAAGACCCAGAATAACACATAGGCTACTTTTTATCCCAGAGTTCCCGCGGGATTGATAGGGTTTCCATGCGGACGAAGTCGCGGGCGGCTTCTAGTACATATATAAATAAACTGACGCCTTTAAAAAAAAAAAACTTTTTTCAAAGCGTTTCTCCATCTACAAAGTACTCAAATTCATACCGTTCCTCACATTTCAGTGCGCGAACTGCAACCGCGAAGCGTCCGCCGAGTGTTCCCTCTGCCGGCGCACCCCGTACTGCTCCACGTACTGCCAGAAGAAGGACTGGGCGTCCCACCAGATCGAGTGCCTGCGCTCCGTGCCCGCCATCCACGCCGACACGCAGCAGCAGTCGATAATGTTGATTGTGGAGAGTCAACATCAATAGCGTGAGTCGTCTTGTCATTATTAATATTCGACTAATTAATTATATACATACATAGGTACATATGGTCACGTCTATATCCCTTGCGGGGTAGACTGAGCCAACTCAATAGCGTGAGTCGTCATGTGATTATTAATATCCCACTAATTAATTACATATATACATATGGTCGCGTATATATGCCTTGTGAAGTAGATAGAGCCAACAGTCTTGATAAGACTGAATGGCCATGTTCAGCTATTTGGCTTAATGATAGAATTGAGATTCAAATAGTGACAGGTTGCTAGCCCATCGCCTATAAAAGAAACCCCAAGTTTGTAAGCCTATCCTTTAGTCGCCTTTTACGACATCCATGGGAAAGAGATGGAGTGGTACTATTATTTTTTGTATTCGACTTCGTCCGCGTGGAATCACACCCGCGGGAACTCTGTGATAGAGTAGCTTATATGTTGTTTTGGGCCTTCAGCTACCTACATACCAAATTTCATCGAAATCGGTTCAGTAGTTTTTACGTGGAAGAGTAACAAACATCTTATAAATGTTGTATATTTTTGTATGAAGCGAAAGTAGTATGCAGGGATCGTGGCAAGTGGAAAGATGTGGTCTCTGCCTGACCCCTCAGGAAAAGAGGCGTGGTGAGGCGTATGTATGTTTTTTCTAGGCATTTAACGGCCTCTGTGGCGCAGCGGTTATGCGTTTCGCTATGATACCGGAGGTCCCGGGTTCAAATCCCGGCTAGAGCATGATGTGAAAACAACTTTTTCCAATTAGCCATGGTCTTGGATGTTTATCTAGATAAGAATTTATTATAGAAGAACATATTATTGTTGAGTTAGTATCTCGTAACACAAACTAACTTCGAGGCTAACACAATCTGTGTAATCTGTCCCGTATACGAGTAAACATACACAGATATACATACATACATACATAAAATCACGCCTCTTTCCCGGAGGGGTAGGCAGAGACTACCTCTTTCCACTTGCCACGATCCCTGCATACTTCCTTCGCTTCATCCACATTCATAACTCTCTTCATGCAAGCTCGGCGGTTTCGGGTACTTTTGACCTGACCCTTTACCAGGACGTCCTTAATTTGATCAAGATATGTTCGTCTAGGTCTTCCCACCCCGACCTATACACAGATATATATACATATATTTCTTTTTCCAGGTACTGAACCCCTTTATTACAAGAAGAGGTTACTAATGAGAAGTTTGGCGGTGACGTAATAGTTCCTCTCACAAAAAAGTGTCGTTTCAAACAATCAGTAGTGTCATCCGGCTTGTGTTTGCTTGAATGGACGCTTTTTAGCGAGGGGATGTCGAGAATTGTGTATATCAGGGTTTCCCGAACCGTGGATGCATGGAACTGTTTTAAATTTACATATAGACATACATATGTTTTACATCTATGTTCAATTTGGCATAGTCTGCGCCGGCTACGATCGCTTTGTGTGTATAGAAATTGTGATGGAACAATGAACGAATATAGTGACAGTCTGCGCTCGCTAGAGCCTTTAGATTGTTTCGTTAACTGTATGTAAGTACACGGTATGTAAGTTGAGCAAAAATGGCCACTGTCCGCCCGGGCTATGTCCAAACTAATTAATAAAGAGGAAGAGGAAAGATTTGTTTTTTTTTTCGTATGTTTGTAACGGATAAATTAAATAAAATTATATTTACTGGACATAGTTTGATGGAAATTTGGTACAGATATACAATAGACCTTTAAGAGTGACAAAACAGAGTTACTTTGTTCCTGTTATTTCCCACGGGAGCGAATCCCCGCGCAAATGCTAGTGACAAATAAAATTATGAGTTTACTCGTAAACGTAATAAAGAGCAACATTTGTTCTATGAATTTCAATAATTTTGTAATTTTATACAGGGTTTCCCCGCGGTTTCGCCCGCTTTTATAGCAATTCCCGCTTTGTGACGCTGTTAAATCATTTTAACTCTAAATTAATATAGAGTTATGACAAAATACGTAGAATAAATGTTGTCTATCTAGCCCAGCAAGGATGTTTAATGTTTACTGTATACAAATAACCTTGTATAACTACATATATTCTTAATACAAATTGAACTAAATGGCGACGGTCTGCGCAGGATTTAGTCGATTTTATAAATAGTGTTGATATCTATTGCATACATACATATGGTCACGTCTATATCCCTTGTAGACAGAGCTAACAGTCTTGAAAAACCGAAAGGCCACCTTCAGCTGTTAGGCTTAATGATAGAATTGAGATTCAAATAGTGACAGGTTGCTAGTCCATCGCCTAAATTAAGAATCTCAAGTTAATAAGCCTATCCCTCAGGTTTTTGTTTTTACACGAAACTACTCCCGTCTGACCTCCGCAACCTTTGCAGGGGAACCTGACCCGTATTGGAACCTCGAAAATATCTTACTGCTATATATTGCTATTGATAGCATGAACGTTTTTATTGCTATTTTATCAAACGATAAATCATTTGGTACAATAGCAATAGGCCCATCTATATTGTGGTTGATATCAGAGGGTCTAGATTCGACAGCTTTGTCATAAAGATTACATTTACCGTCACCGCATCTAGATAGAATTTATCTATGCAGATAATTGTATGCCGTGCAAGATTTAACATCATTCCAATAGTTTCAAGCACTTCTATTGTTGGGAGTTATTCTGATTTCTATGTCTGTAAATCTAAATTACGCATAGCTCAACTTATGTGCCGTGTACTGCTATTCTGCTCCGTTCTAAGAGTAGACCAGATTTCGTCAATCAATGTGTTAGATTAAATATCTGTTTAGATTCAACGCGGGCTTTGGACTCATTTGGTGGTTATGAAAGATGATTGCAGCAAAATAATAATAATCAACTATTTACTATGTAAATACTCTATAATATTTATAATACAGTTATTAAACGCGCACGTAACACACCTTTATTTCATCTCGGGCGTTTCGAAACATGTTACAACAACGTCGCGCGTTTAATACCTGTATTATTTATAAATGTATTAATTCAACGCTTTAATGTGGAAATTACGATGTTCAATTCACGTAATGATAGGCTTGATTAACTGATAATTGTGGGTGATTTGAAATAAAAAGATGCTAGTGATTTCAAAGTCACCCTATATGTACCCTGAATAAGTCCGAGGTGCGAAGCCATTATAAATAAACTGAATATAATAATTATTACATCTCATGTAGTGGTATAAGAATCCGTGTTTGGACTTACTGATAGAAATATAGACATAGATCGCGATAGATACCGCAAGTGCGCGTATTCGAATGGACACATTTTTGAAACTATAATTGTAATAGTGTCGTTTAAAGACGTATGCTATTGAGCTTATCTACCAAATAGTCGTCAAATAAGATCTGTTCCTTTAATAGTAGTGGAAAAAAATAAGATTCATTCAAACGCATTGGCGTCTATGTGTCTGTTGCTCCAACATGCCCGAACCAGTATTAAAGACTTTGCTAATTGGTAACAGTCGAGGTGTACTATCGGAAATTCCCGTAAGATCTGGGAAATTACTGCTATTTATATGTATCTGTGTTGTTTCAAAGTGGACAATTTCGTTTAGAAACTAAGATTACTATTATGTCAGTCGAAATAAGATCTTCAGTGTCTATAAGAAGATTACATAAAACAAGAACTATTGTAGGTAGTTATGTAATTTTTAATTGTTTTGATTGTTCAAAACATCAAATATTATCTAAGTGGCTTGGGTGTCATGAAAACGAAAAGTTTAGGAAACGCTGGTGTATATAATAAAAGTGATTGGATGAATTGTTACCAAAATTGGAATAAGTATATTTAAGGCTTTTCTGCAAATTAAAATGTATTTTTTTAAAGCATGATAGTTTATTGTATTCCTAATATAATAATGATCGATGCGGCGGTATGTGTATTATGAAAATAATTATTAGTATTAAATAAAATAGAGATCATTAAAAAATTAAAGGGGCATTTTGTGAAGGTCTCCTCAACCCTGTAAATTCATGGGCAGGAATATTTGCCACATGTTAGAAGTTCCAACTATCAAATTGCTGTAATGATAAATTATTGTCAATAATTATGGTAATAATCGAAATATATTATGTAAGTACATATTTTCATACCATATTGTTGGGATAGTACTTATATTGATTGTTTAGCATCGAGAATGTAAAATAAGTAGGAATATTGTATTCAAATGAACAAATGAATTTTAACGTCTTGTAAATATCAAAATCTATCTAAAATGCGTTAACTTGGGTGTTGGAGCAGTTGCTTCAATGTTTATATATAAACTAGCGACCCGCCCCGGCTTCGCACGGGTGCAAAATTCGGAAAAAATTATACATAAAAACCTTCCTCTTGAATCACTACCTGTTACAAAAAACCGCATCAAAATCCGTTGCGTAATTTTAAAGATTTAAGCATACAGACAAACAGACTAAAATAGCGACTTTGTTTTATACTATGTAGTGATATATTACCTGGCTTCTAACTCTTGTAATATGATCATAGCTTATCTTCTGGTTATAGACGTGACCGGGATAAAACTATAGCATAAACTATGTTCATTTAAATGTCTAAAATGTGACATTGTACAGTTTTCACAGATATTTTGTATCATCTATTAATTAATTTTGAGGATCTCATATTGAGAAATTTGTTCCTATTGTGATTGGTTTCTGGGAGTTAATGAATTATATTGATTTTTTTTTTTATTTTAATTTTTATTAAAGTTTTATTACACAAAAAAAAAACAACTAAAAGGCAGACTTAATGCTGTTTGGCATTTTCTACCAGCTGTACTAATTCTTTTAAACATTTATACTGAAAATTAGGCCTCCTTCCCCTACCCCGGATGGGTAGGCAGATACTACATAGTAATTACTTAAAATTATACAATAAGTCATATATATGGTAGTTAAAAAGATTGCATAAAATATATATTCGATTAGGTCAAATGTATATTTTTTTACATTCTCGTTGTCAAAAAAGTAGATTGATGTGAGATATTGCTGTTTTAAAATAAGTTACAGCCCTTAATGGTTTTTGATAAATTCAATGTCAGTGTTTTATCAGTAACAATAAGAGGTAAGCTCACTTACTACAGTTGAAACTGTGCTCAACAAATAAAAAAACCGTGTGAAACGGTGTAACTAAATATGACCGTAATCAGTGTGGAAAGTTCCGGTAATATATTGTGTACCCGTTGGTACGTTTGTGGGTTAAAAAAAACTAAATGTTGCGAATAAACATTGTTATCTAAAATTTAATAACAATGTTTATTCGCAATAAGAATAAACATTGTTATCTAAACTGAAAACAAAAGCCCAGTGTGTGTATAATAATTGTAGTATTTCATTGATTACAGTTCGATTTAGTATAATTGTTTTATAATTCTTTAGACGTGGGCAAAGGTTTCATTTTGAAGATAAAGGGTTTCACACACGGCAGCTATAATGTAGCTATATATATTTTTGGATATATACAGCGATATGAAATTTTATATTTCGATACATCTATACACTTTGCGACAAGGATGTGCCTGTCTAAAGTTGAGAAAGTTACAATACAATATTAGTTGTATTTGTGGAACTTTCAGATAATTTGAAGCTATATTGATAGCCGCCGTATGCGAAGCCCTTATTAGACATAAGCTGTTTGAAATATCATGTTCATTGTCCATGCTGTTGGTGTTGAAAGTGGCATTGGAAGTTATTTAATTCAATGCATGTATTCTAGCAAAATGTAAATAATTACTTAGAAAAATATTAGTTACTTAAATAATATGAAGAAAAAGATTGTGTGATAGATTTCGCTAATATTTGCGACTGTGCAAATGAAATGTTTACAAATTTATTATTAATCCGACAAAATATAATTTTTAAGGCCCGAGCACATCTAAAACGGGTTAGAAGCAGCGCATTGCGCTCGCGGATGCGGGCCGGCGCCAGGTTCTAATACAAGAAACTCTGCAAGGACGTCACACTGCGGCGCAGCGGCTAAACAGATTGGATGCGCCCGCGCATCAATTTGATGTGGCGAGTTCGAAGAGTTCATTTATTCACTCATTAAAATAGTCACGTCAATATCCCTTGTGGGGTATACTGAGCCAACAGTCTAGAAAAGACTGATAAGCCATGTTTAGCTGTTTGGCTTAGTGATGGAATTGAGTTTCGAATAGTGACAGGTTGCTAGCCCATCGCCTAAAGAAGAGACCCAAATTTATAAGACTATCCCTTAGTCGCCTTAAAGATGAATCGAGGAGATTCTTAGTTTAAAACTTTTGCTCGCTTTCGGTGTGCTCTGGCCTTAAAGATATTAGATTAATGAAGTTGTTTATTGCCAAATATTTGTTTTATAGCGGCCTGGTGTTGCGTACTTTTAATTTTCTATTATTCTATAAGGTTGATTGAAGCTATTAGTGTAGCTTGTCAAACGAATCAATGCATTTGCATCTATCGTATAAACAAATATATTAAAGACGGCAGCAATATTGGAATAGGATACCTACAATAAAATGATGTAAAATTTTAACCAATTACTCTAAGGCAACAAAATATTTGTACAAATATTTTTTCAGAATTGACGCGAGATTAACTAAATTATGTTGGTATGTTGTCCTGTAAGTGTATATAATTTGGTACACTACATTGTCTGATACAGTGGGCCACGAAAAAAGTATCGTAGTATATACAAGACACATATTATTGGCATATTTTTATCTCAAAATCTTCTAACGCTGAGCAAAAACTACTTATTTGATGCACTAGTCGCCAGTAACTCCATGTTATCGTGCGCATACGTCGAATACAGATTATACAGAAGTTGAAAAATAACGGAAATCAAACCTGAATGGCATAGTTTTGCTTTATGGCCCATTGTACAAACACCAACCCATTAAGTGCTACAATTAAAATTATAGCAAACATTAAGTTGATGTGCTGTTGTATGTACTCATACACAAAAGAGAGCCAATTAGGTACTTTATCGATTCATGTTTTTATTTTTTATATATTTTTAAGTTATACGTATTGTGGGAATTGAATGGGTATTCCATTATGTATTTTTTAAAACCAGAGCCGGTTAAACCTTGTTTTGAGGAGTCTGAAAAGTAAAATAGTCATATAGTTGTATGAAAGGATTTTATTGGTATTTGTAAAGCATGTGAAATAAATTGTTCAACGTTGTTCTGATGTTATATTTTATTTTCTATATTATTTTGTCAGACATATTTGATTTCATTGACTGTGATTTATGACAATATTGACATAAAATGGCGAATTACAATGGATATCAAAAACGATTCACATAAATTGTAGCAATATTTAATTTTTACGATTAATTCGTCGTTAAAATAGTATATAAAGTTATATTTTTTTATTGCAATAGTAAGGCTTACATAAACATTGCAGACTATATAAAAAGTGAAAATTCAGACATTACCATGAGGATGACAAAATTAATGTGTTGATAGGATTACTGCAAATTGTCATTTTATATGAAAAAATGTTACATACATACATAATACTAACGAATACATACATAGTGATTAAAAATTTAAAACATAATATCGCACCACAGTTAGAGAATCTTAATTCACGGGTACATTGCAATATGAGCTCCCTCGAAAGAGCACAGATATAAGATTCTGCCATACATACATAGATAATAAAAATCAATACATACATATATAAACTCAAGACATAATCTCTGAACACAGTCACAAAATTAATCGATCATACATTCGATACAAGGCTGTTACATACATAAATAATACAAACTGAAAATCTAGCACGACTTAATGGCACAGGCACTGGCTTTTCCAGTCATTCATACATACAATATACTTCAAAAATAAATACTAATACATATATAAATGAACTCAACATTATATCTCGCACCAAAATTAAGAAATTAATCCAGCGGGCACACTCCTATATGGGCTCCCCTCGAAATGGCGGTGCTGGGCACGGCTACAGGTTTCTCCTTGATGCGGATGTTTCTGACGCAGCCCACGAAGCCCTGCTTGGACTGGGTCCCGGGCAGAGACTTGATGTCTCTGTCGTGGCCTCCGATGAAGAGCCCGAAGCGGGTGTCCGTGGAGCCCGAGCGGCCCAGCACGGCGTCAGAGAAGTGCCCGTCGACGCCTATGGTCACCACGTGGTGGGATTTTAGAGCTGAAATAGAAAGTATTTGTGAGTTAAGTAATTGATGAAGGTTTTAATCTCTGGAACTCTTTTAAGCCCCCAAAACTCTCAACCCTAATTGTCCATGGTCTCTCCGTCGTCCAAAACTTTCACTACTATGGCACTTACAGCACACCGAAATGCCTTGTCATTGCTACGGAAATCTCCTTCAGCAGTTCTCAATCATCATCATCATCATCTTAGCTCTTAGAATCTTTCTCTCAACCCCCATTCATACTCTTTCTCAGCTGCAATGCTCTCAACCATAAAATATATTATTTTCACCCCGGTGAGGGTTGAATGGGTTATAACCCACCTTCCTATCTCTATTTTAAAGAGCTCCACTTCCCGCGTGCCACAACCGAATTCTCCAGCAGTTGAACCATCTAGTAGTTTGTTATCTGCTGCTTTTCTCTATGGCGTAACCAAGTGGTGAAGTATCCCATGACACAACCAGATTTAACGTCAAGCAGAGATCATAAGTTTTGCTTTGGCACCAGCCCAATAATTGGTTTCCTATTCATGGTCCTTAACAAGTTAGCCTGTAGTTGCCCACGGCTACTTGGAAAGACGTTCAATGAAAACATCAAATACCTCAAGAAATTGTCCCTCGGTTGTTCAATTAAGATGATCAAAGCAGGCCCTTCTTGGACTTCTCTTACCATGAATGGTGTGCCATTTGCCATCACACAGCGAGAAGTTCTCCCCGAAGTTGAAGCTGGCCTGGAACGGACCCATGCCGTTCTCCACGCGCGCCACCACCGAGTTCTCCAGCAGCTCAATGACCAGGTAGTCCTTCTTGCCGTACACGCTGAGCAGGAGACCCGTGCTGTTCCGCGGCTTCACCTCCATGGCGATGCCCACTTCGTTGCCCACTCGGAAGTGGTTCACCAGCTGAAATTGTACGCAAATGTTATTTCTGTCGAGATGTACGTCAACCAAATTTTAAAAAAAATATATGGCATTTGTGATCTCGATTTGGATTCAAGGTTTTTTTAAGTAAAGAAACCCACCTCAATAATATTTATCCGAAGATTTATTTCACCACGAACTAACTGTTCGCTATCCAGTCCAGCTAAACATGGCATTGAAGTGTTGTTGCAATAGGCTCTTCCTTCCCCGTAAGGGATAAAGACGTGATTACCTTGAGATAGCCCTAAAACTTTCCAGAAGAGAGCTCGAAGTAGATGCCATCTTCAAAGTTGTCGATGCAACGCATTCGTTTCCCGGAATTTCCCACGCACCAGCTTGTCTTCCAGATGAACATGGCCCTGGAGTGTTGTGGCAGTAAGCTCTTGCTTCCCCGTAAGGGATAAAGACGTGATTGCCTTGAGATAGCCCCAAAACTTGCCAGAAGAGAGCTCGAAGTAGATGCCATCTTCAAAGTTGTCGACGTAGCGCATTCGCCCCTGCATTTTCCACGCACCAGCTGAACATGACCTTGGAGTCTTGTGGCAGTAGGCCCTTCCTTCCCCGTAAAGGATTAAGATGTAATTACCTTAAGGTAGCTGCTAAACTCTCCAGAAGAGGGCTCGAAGTAGATGCCATCTTCGACGTTGTCCACGCAGCGCAGCGCATTCGTCCGCTGCATTTCATCACGCACCGGCTGGCCGTTCATCAGCAAGCCTTTCATGCAGCCCTTGAACGGCTGGTAGAACGCCTGGAATAACCAATATGTTGAGTCTATTAACTACATAAAGGAGTACACTGATTGACAGACAGCAAGGTCAAATGTGCCTCCCCCTTCCTGCTAGAATAGGGGGGAGGAAATATAAATATATACGGGACATATTACACATATTGAGTTAGCCTCGAAGTAAGTTCGAGACTTGTGTTACGAGATACTAACTCAACGATACAATATTTTATAATACATACTTATATAGATAAACAGTTTTTTTACCGCTTCTTCTGCATTGACGCCTTGGAAGCTGCAGTAGTTTTAAGTAATTTATTTCACGTCAACCAATGTTGTGAAACTAAAAGATTTGACAATTATTAAGCGATATGATGTATCCTTTAATACTGAATAAAAATTTTGAATTTGAATTTGATTCCAATTTCCCAAGGATGTAAACATACGACTAAGGGCTAATTGAATTAAGATTCTTATATACGATGAGCTACCAACCTATCACTATTTGAAACTTAATTCCATCATTAAGCTATATGGCTGAACGTGGCCATGTAAGTCTTCAAGACTGTTGGTTCTGTTTACTCCGTCGGAGATATAGTTGTGATTATATCACGCTGCAACTATTAGGAGCGAAGAAATAATTGAAAATGTCAAAAAAACGGGGATAAGAAATAATTATTCATCCTTAACGAATTTAATGATGCCCAAAATAACTATTCCACGCGGACGAAGTCGCGGGCACAGCTAGTGTATATATAATGTATGTATACAAGTACTGTTTTTACAACTTACCACACTCTCATTATACTGCGTGGTGACCTTCCGTATACCCCCGTAGAAGTACGGCGGCGCCAGCGCCTTGGGGTTAACACACGAGACGCTGGTTTCCCCGACTTCCTTGTTGTCCACAGTGACCTTGCTGTGACCACCGTTTCTGACCAGGGTCAGGGAGTGCCATTCGGTGTCGTTGAAAGTCTGTGATGACGTCACACGGCCTGTGCGCTCGCCGCAGTTGAATGAGACGTGCAGCTGAGGAGAGAAAAAAACGTAAATTAATAATATAATAAAAGCCTAAACCAATTTTGTCGTAGTGTATAATTTGTAATCTTATATACAAAATTCTCGTGTCACAATGTCCGTTCCCGTACTACTCCGAAACGGCCTGTCCGATTCTCATGAAATTTTGTGGGAATATTGAGTAGGTCTGACAATAGGCCAACAAAATGTTAAACAACCCATAAGGGTTGTCCACCCTTAACATTTTTTTTAACTACAAATAATTTAAAAATTATTTATGTGGCAAAACAATGTTTGCCGGGACAGCTAGATTTACATAAAATAGTAGCTAGTGTTACATAAAATAATCAAGCCCTTTCACGAGTCGTGATCGTGACTCGTGACAAATAGGTAATATTGGTGTTCGAGATTTTGTGGCGGCGGCCATTTTAGACGGAATTCCAACAAATTTTCAGGGTTAGGTAAAGTTACTACAATTTGACGGCAATTCCCACAGGCGCTAAAGCCATTCGCCCCTCATACTTAAATACCTCGATTTTTGTTTATTAACATAAGTTACTAAAAGTATATTAAAAAGAATACATACATACATATGTTCACGTCTATATCCCTTGCGGGGTAGACAGAGCCAACAGTCTTGAAAGAACCGAATGGCCACGTTCAGCTATTTAAAAAGAACTTGTAGAAAAAAGGTGTGTGATACACTCTCGGCTCGTATAACCGGAATGTCGGTAGACCAAAGTTTTAATTTTAAGAATCTCAAAACTGGTGCTCACCAGGCCGTCCTTCATGAAGACAGCCAGGAACTGTTCCGGAGCACTGTCCGCCTCGGCGTAGAACATTAGGCCTCCGTGTTTGTCGAAGGTGCGGAAGCCTATGGTCAGGTCGTACAGTTCCAGCTGTCTGCCAGGCAGCTTGCCGTATTCGATGCGACTGTCGCGGCGTGAACCTGAAACGAGTAATTTTCTCAGTCTTGGTAGCGGCTGAAGGTCAGAAAAAAGACGGGACATACATATAAACACGTCTATATCCCTTGCGGGGTAGACAGAGCTAACAGTCTCGAAAAGAGTCATAGGTCACGTTCAGCTGTTTGGCTCAATGATAGGATTGAGATTCAAATAGTGACAGCCTTTCGCCTAAAAGAAGCATCCCAAGTTTATAAATCCTACTAAAATATTAGTACATCCTGTCATACTCACACTCACTCACTTTCGCATTTATAATAATTAATAATAAATTTATAATAATAAAATGTGTTTATAAATGTGAGTATGTCTGGATGGCAGTATGGATGTTTGTTACTTTTTCACGCAAAAACTACTGAACCGATTACGGTGAAATTTAGGTATGCAGGTAGCTGAAGACCCAGAATAACATATAGACTATTTATCCCTGAATTCCCGCTGGATTGATAGGGTTTCCATGCGGACGAAGTCGCGGGCGGCCTCTAGTCTTGTATAAGTCTACTTACCAAAGCGATATCCCTCTTCTGGGTCGCCGACGGTGTAGTAGCTGTCGTAGGCGAGCGCGCAGCCGGTCTCGGGTTGGAGTTTGGGGCGCGGCGTCGTGGAGACTTTCTTTACAGTCGTGCTTCGTGGCGTCGCTTGGATATCGGACGCTCGTGCTGTGAATAATTATTATATTACACATTCGTCGAGAGAACTCCGTATTATTACTAATTATTTGCTGCGAATTTACTTTAATTTTTTTACAAAATAGTTAATATCTTAAAAATGACTGATGAAAAATGTATGTATATTCGGCCCGAGTTGATTGGTAGACTACTACAATTATAGATGTGATATTTCCATAAATTCAATATTAGATCTCAATGCTCAGATTTATTTGATGGTTTAGTTACATAGTAGTATTATCAATGACTTTTTTGAGATTTTGTTAATACAATCAACTTTAAAAAAAAGTGTGAGGCGACATCTCACCGCCATAAGTTATAACTTCTAATAACACGACGCTTTCAGCCAACAACAGCCTAAGTCTAAATCGCGCAAGCAAAGATTCCAAGGATGGAGCATATATACAACCTCCGACACAACATTGTCTGTCGCGCGATGGCCCAGGCATCAAACGTAACCTAGCGGAAGATCTTCCCTTTGGTGGCGGTCGAGCCCGAATCATCGCACCCGCTACAAGTAAGACTTTTTTGTATTATTTATTACAATATACCTTTACTAGTGACCGGCGTTTGTGAAACCACTGGCGCTTCTGTGTGCGGCGTCGGCGGTGGAGTTGGTAACACCGTTGGCGGCGGCAACGTGGGGTAGTCGCCACCTACACATGGAGAATTAAATAAATAAATATATACGGGACAAATTACACAGATTGAGTTAGCCTCGAAGTAAGTTCGAAACTTGTGTTACGAGATACTAACTCAAGGATACTGTATTTTATAATAAATACTTATATAGATAAACGTCCAAGACCCAGGCCAATCAGAGAAAGTTCGTTTCTCATCATGCCCTGGCCGGGATTCGAACCCGGGACCTCCGTTGTCACAGACAAGCGCACTACCGCTGCGCCACAGAGATCGCCAAATAAAAAAATAAATAAATAAACCCAATAATGCCGGCCAAACGATTGCAGAGGAACAGTTTCAAGAGTGTGAATAACCTGAAGGCTTCTATGATGCCGGCCAAACGCTGGAACAGCTTCAAGAGTGCAGATAATAAATTGGGTGACGTTAACAAAAATACGTGTTATCGTGAGTGAACAAGTTAAAGAGTAGCGATACTCAAAAACCGCTTTAAAGTACCGATACTTAGGTTTCTGCTTTGAGTACTCGGGCACCAGTATCGAGCAAGTATCGGTACTGAACTAATAAACATCTGGATTCAAATAGTCGCTGAGTGGTATTCCGTATGCCCAAAGTATTCCAATACGGTTTTGAAACTTATTGTTACCAGTAGCAGTTTTGATAAAGTCTGAAAACCATTGGTCATGCCCGAATCCCTATGTGCGAAAGCATTAAGACCATATCTCACACGGAAACATTTGGCTGAATTCAATAAAAAAATACATACATACATACATAAAATCACGCCTCTTTCCCGGAGGGGCAGGCAGAGACTACCTCTTCCCACTTGCCACGATCTCTGCACACTTCCTTCGCTTCATCCACATTCATAACTCTCTTCGTGCAAGCAAAATAAATTTAGTACAAATCGTTTATCCGTACCTGGCAACACCCCGCCCGTGGTGGTAACAGTGCCACACCTGCCGAACGTGACGCTGCTATTGCTGTAGGGCTCCAGGAGGTTGAGCACGCGGCCGTTGAGCGTGGTGTCCGCTATGCACCCCTGGAACGGAACCCGGGACCCGATGATGCCGGCGATCACGTAGTTCGGCTGGATGCCGCCGATGAACAACACCCCGTTTAGAATGTGGAGAGGGTCTGGCGCTGTGTCAGTGCTGCAAAACAAAATATGAAGCGTTCGAATTCAAAATTCAAAATTTTTATTCATTACTATAGGATACTTACTATATACGAGTATCGCTTAATAATTGTCAAAGCGTATGGTTTAACAACATTGGTTGACGTCAAATAAATTACTTAAAAACTAAGTTTACTGCCGCTTCCAAGGCGTCAGTGCAGAAGAAGCGGTAACAAACTGCACTGCAGCATTTTCTTCAACAACGTCAACTTCACAATATTAAATTATACTTAGAATAGAATGTGGAATGTACATTACGTTCATTTTCAATCCTATCATTAAGCCAAATAGCTGAACGTGGCCATTCAGTCTTTTCAAGACTGTTGGCTCTGTCTACCCCGCAAGGGATATAGTCGTGACCATATGTATGTACTTATGTATGATATGAGCGAAGATTATCAGACTTAATAATAGAGTTTAATTTAATGTTAGAGTAATATTGTTGAATAAGCCGAACGATTATTCAAGAAAGGTGAAAAATCAGATCCTGGTAATTATAGACCAATCTCAATTTTACCAATTTTGAGCAAGGTGTTCGAGAGAATCATGCTTAATCAAATGCAGCGTTACTTTAAGTCTAATAAATTATTTCATAGTCAGCAATACGGCTTTACTGAGGGGAAATGTACAACAGATGCAGGTGTGGCTCTTGTCACTCATATTCTCAATGCATGGGAAGACTCACAGGATGCCATCGGAGTGTTTTGCGATCTGACCAAAGCATTTGATTGCGTAGATCATAGAACTCTTCTGCTCAAGCTCGCTCATTACGGGTTCGATACTGCTGCCGTTGAACTAATTAAATCATATCTTAGTGATAGATTACAGACGGTAGATTTAAATAATACAAAATCGAAAGGAGCGACGGTAAAAATTGGGGTACCGCAAGGTTCCATTTTGGGACCTTTTCTCTTTCTGATATATATCAACGACCTGCCTTGCATGATTGAGAAACAGACTGGCATCGTGTTGTTTGCAGATGATACGTCACTAATTTTTAAAATGAACCGCCGTAGCGAAATCTGTGATGATGTGAATAGCACTTTAGCCGCCATCTCTAACTGGTTTACAATCAACAACTTATTGTTAAATGCAAATAAGACCCAATGCATTAAGTTTACACTTCCCAATGTGCGGCAGGCAAATGTGGATATTAGTATAAGTAGTAAAAGATTAGATTTTGTTGATAGTACTACTTTCTTAGGAATAACATTAGATTCAAATTTGAAATGGCATGCTCACATTTTAAAACTTTCTAAAAGGCTTAGTTCTGCAGCATACGCAATCGTCGTATTAGGCATTTGACGGATGTGGCAACTGCTAAGCTAGTATATTTTAGTTATTTTCATAGTTTAATGTCATATGGTCTACTGCTTTGGGGATCAGCAGCAGACATACAAACTATTTTCATTTTACAAAAAAGGGCAATTCGATATATCTACGGTCTTAAACAAAGAGATTCCCTTAGAGATTTTTTCAAAAACCTAAATATTTTAACTTTGCCCTCCCAATACATATTCGATAACATCATGCATGTTAGGAAAAACTTAGACTCTTTCAAAAAAGTAGGTGAATGTACAAGTAGATCACTGCGGAACAATTACAAGTTGTCGATCCCAGCACAGCTGGACATAATAGCCTCTTAATTCTTGTGTATTTTGACATGATCTTGACATAATTTGTACAGTATGTACATATTTTATTTTATATTTATTTTATTTGACGAAATATTCGTATTGACATAATCAGTTCTACATTCATACATGTTTTTTAATGTAGACAATGTGCATTCGTCCACGATTTTGATTTAAGAGATCTATATTTGTAAATTGACGTCCTATGAAAATGCTGCAGTGTAGTTTGTTCCGCCGCTTCTTCTACACATGCGCTTTGGAAGCGGTAGTAGTTATAATTAGATTTAAGTTATGTGACGTCAATAAGTGATATCTTGTATCCAATTTTGAAAATAAATCTATTCTATTCTAATCTATTCTATTCTATTCTATTCTATTCGTGGCCTGCCAGTCTATCAAGACAGCTGGCTCTGTCTACCCCACAAGGGATAAGACGTGATCATATGGATGGATAATATTGTTGAGTTAGTATCTCGCACACAATGTGGCGCCATCACTACGCCACAAGTCTCAAAAACGAAATCACGCGACGCTATCAGTAAAAAACAGCAAAAAAGTCTAAATCGCGCAAGCAAAGATTTCACGGATTCGAGCAAATATACAACCTCCGACACAACATCGTCTGCCACGCGGTTCCCCAGGCATCAAACCTAGCCTGGCGGAAGATCTTCCCTTTTATGGTGGTCGAGCCGAACTATCGCTCCCGCTACATCCTGCTCTAAGTCTAACTCAATCTGTGTAATTTGTCATAAAAAACGAAAAGTATCTACTATCGTCAATGAACGACATGCATTGGCAACATCATATCTAATCGTGGTCTTTGAGGAGTCAGTACCTGAAGTAGTCATAATCGTCGATGACCATCTTGAGCGCCTTGGTGCCGTGTGTGACAGTGACCACGTGCCACTGGGAGTCGTTGTACGTGTTGAGACCTGTGTCCAGCTTCTCTCGCTGGCTGGTCAGGACTAGCTGACCTGGAGAGAAATAAAGATTTAAAAATCATACATATGTACATATAGTCACGTAAATATACCAGCAGTCAGCCAGCAGTCTTGAAAGACTGATAGACCACTTTCAGCTGTTTGGTGATACATACATACATACATAAAATCACGCCTCTTTCCCGGAGGGGTAGGCAGAGACTACCTCTTTCCACTTGCCACGATCTCTGCATACTTCCTTCGCTTCATCCACATTCATAACTGTTTGGTGATGGTGCGGGGAATCTCTATCCCATAGATATCGTAAAAGGCGACTAAGGGGTAGGCTTTATAAACTTGGTATTCTTCGTTAAGGCGATGGGCTAGCAACCTTTTAATATTAGAATCTCAATTCTATCATTAGGCCCAACAGCTGAACGAGGCCTACCAGTCTTCAAAACTGTTGGCTCTGTCTACCCCGCAGGGGATATAGACGTGATTGTATGTATGGGAGGAGCGTCTGGTACACACACCGTTTTTCCTTCACAACCAGACCAGCGTGGAAGCTTGCACCAGATGAATGTGCTTAGCATTTGAATTGTAAAATGTTTATAATATAATCTGCGGCAATTGAACTGGTGGAATTGAACAATGTATTCTCTCGTCCACATTCTATTCTTAGTTTAATTGATAGTGAAATATTGTGAAGTTGACGTTGTTGTAGAAAATGCTGCAGTGCAGTTTGTTACCGCTTCTTCTGCACTGACGGCTTTGGAAGCGGCAGTAAACTTAGTTTTAAGTAATTTATTTGACGTCAACCAATGTTGTTAAACCATATGTTTTGACAATTATTAAGCGATATGAGGTATCCTATAATAATGAATAAAAATTTTGAATTTGAATTTGAATTACCCTTGATCAGAGAGAGCGATATTAGGTCCTGGCTGCTGGTGGTGTGGGTCCTGCTGGAGTACACGAACAGCAGCCCGTCGGGGCTGGACGTCTTGAACTTGAGCGTGATCTGCGGGTTCTCCAGGGTCACGTCCGTGAAGCGGAGGTAGCTGTCCTGGCCTGATAGCGATACTAGGGACGCGATCTGGTGGAAGGTAGGTAAAGTTAGTCTTTCGCTCTATGGTATCTCCTTTTGGTGGGCGGTATATGTTAGTCTAGTTTTATTTCTTTTTCATATTATGACAATGTCATGTCTGTACATCTAGTGTCCAATAGATTGTTGAGCAAATATCACGTCTTTTATTCCAAAAATTCAAACACGAGCAAATATATACAACTTTTAACAATTTCTACATGTCTACAACTTTTAAAGTCTATGGTTGCACCTCTGGTGGAGAGAAAGGTAAAGTTAGTTTCTTTAGCTCTTTGGTTTTGTATGTCCTTTTTCGGCAAACCATAGTGTTAACGAACGTTTCTTTAGTCTATTGTTGTGTCTCATTGGCAGGTCAAAGCCTCCCCCTTCTTTCTCATATTGTGTCCCCATTTGCAAAATACTGGTGTCCAAGCATAAAGTTTTGTTGTAAGTTTATGGACTCTTTTGATTTTTGGCATTGTTCGGTTGCTATGGTTTTTTATCTTTGTTATTAGTTGGTAAGATGGAGGAATAAATTTTTCTTTTTTAGTTCGCCTAGGACACGGTATTTTTATTTAATTGGACCCTTATTGAACATGGTCCTATCGCCGGATTGCGGCCTAGTTCCGCAAGCGACATACGGAAGCATCTAATGGCGGATATTTCACTATTGCCTCATAGCATGAACCCAATGAAACAGATGTGTTTTATATCATCAAAGCGTGAAGGTATCAATACTTATCAACCGATAGAAAATGCAGTTTTATTTAATGTGGTGACAAATCTGTAAGTAATCTGTATCTTGAATCTTCTATAAAGGGGAAAATAATAGATACCTATAGAGATTGTCTAAAAGTGCACATATAAGATGAGTTCGTTGTTTAAGCTTCAGTATGATACTATTTCTAGTCTCTCTAAAGCAAGGCGTAATTTTAAAAAGACTCCCAAGGATAGACTTACCAGCTCTTATGTGGAGACGAGACTAGAGATTCTTGATACATTGTGGTCATCTTTTTATTCCACCCATAGAAGAATAATTGAAGAGTGTAAACCAAATGAGTTGGAAGAATCTGATTATCACACTCAAGATTTGTATTCGTCAACTGAAGATGTTTACATTGAATATAAATCGGATTTAAAAGAAATGCTGTGCACGTTGAAAAATAATTACGCAAGTATATCAGATAATGAGATGTCCGATGCCTCTCAACATGTTTCCAATATAAAGTTACCCAAAATTTCGTTACCAATTTTTAGCGGCCAGTATTCGGAATGGACTAGCTTTTATAACTTATTTGTTTCGCTAATTCACAACAATAAGACACTCGATGAAGTGCAGAAACTTCACTATCTTAAGAGCCACTTATCAGGTGAAGCAGAGCAGCTGCTACGGCATGTGCCTATTACCGGGGAAAATTATATGATATGTTGGAACAAATTAGAAAACAGATATAACAATAAAAAGTACTTGGCTAGTTGTATTTTGTCGCGATTTATGAGTCAAAAAAACATTACTGTTGAGTCATCGAGTGCCTTAAAAGAATTATTAGACACAAGTAATGAATGTCTTAATGCTTTGAAACAATTAGGTATTAATGTAAAAGAATGGGATATAATGGTAATATATATTTTAAGTTTAAAGTTAGATATAGAAACTAGAAAACAGTGGGAATTAGCTGTCAGTAGCTCATCTCAAGAATTGCCATCGTGGAATCTGTTTCAACAGTTTTTAGAGAACAGATTTCACGCATTCGAGTTTTTAAATAGTAAAAATAGTGTTAATAAGACATTCAGCCGTAACTCTTTTAACAATGTTAAAGCTCTTCATGTCACCACTACCTTAAGTTGTCCATATTGTACCGAAAACCATAAATTATATACATGCCAAAAGTTTTCGAGAGATGATGTCAATACACGTCGCAATTTTGTCCAAAACCAGGGTTTATGCTTTAACTGTTTAGGTCCACGCCATTCCGTAGTTTCATGTCGCATGTCAACTAGATGCCGAATATGTTCCAGGAAACATCATTCTCTACTTCATTCCAATTCAGCAGTCCCGTCGATTGATGACTCAAGCGATACAAATACCAATCAATCGGATGGGGCCGAAGCTGTGTCCTCAGTAGTCATACAAGGCGATTCCAATGATGTTGTAGTAGGCTGTTGCTCTAAAGCTCAATCTCAGGTATTGCTGGCAACTGCTTTAGTTAAAATTCAATCTCGAACAGGAGCAAACATTACTTTTAGGTCAATGTTAGACCAGGGTTCACAGGCTTCGTTTATAACAGAGTCTGCAGTTCAATTACTTGGACTGAAGAAAATTGCAAGCAAAAGTAATGTTTCGGTATTAGGAAGTGACAGGAGCCCTTCAGTGGTTTCTAAGTATATAGTTTTTATCCAATTGCAATCACTTCTTGATACCAATTTTGTTGTTCGAGTAAAAGCTCATGTGTTAGACAAACTGACCAACTGTCTTCCTAGTAAGAAAGTGGCAGTTCAATTGTGTCCAAAGTTTACACAATTGTCGTTGGCTGACCCTACCTTTGCTACTCCCAATAAAATTGATCTTTTGCTCAGTGCAAAGGTGTACAGTCAAATTATAAAGCAGGGCCTAGTTAAAGATTCTAACAGTTGCCTTATAGCGCAAAATACATCTCTGGGATGGATAATATCCGGAGAAACTGATGAAGGTGAAGATGTTGGGACGATTATTTGTAATACAAATGTGACTATGCATGTTCAGATAGAAGAAGATGATAAGCTTTTGAGGAAATTTTGGGAAATAGAAGCCGAACCTTCGTTAATTAAAGCAAAGAAACATTTAACGGAAGAGGAACAGCTATGTGAATCAATATATTCAAGCACGACTAAAAGGGATTCTTTTGGTCGTTATATAGTGAAGCTGCCATTCAAAGAATACAGTCCACAATGCTTAAATGGAAACTCAAAAGAAATAGCACTTAGAAGATTATATTCATTAGAACGTAAATTAGACAAGGAGAAAGATTTGAAAGAAAAATATGCAGAGGTATTTGCTGAATATCTCAGTCTAAATCATATGGAGATTATTCCACCTGAAGAACATAAAAGCTCCAAAGGTTTTTATTTACCACATTTTGCTGTGGTGCGCAACGATAGAAGTACAACAAAAGTACGTATTGTCTTTGACGCATCGTGCCCAGGATCCAACGGTGTTTCTTTAAATCAAGACTTATTGGTTGGTCCCACATTACAGGATGACTTGAGACATATTTTAATGAGATGGCGGGCACATCCTGTATGTATTTCTTCTGATATTGTGAAGATGTATCGTCAAGTTCGTGTATCTTCAGAAGATGTTGATTTTCAGCGTATTCTTTGGCGTGAAGATTCTGCTTCTGAGGTGCAACATTATCGACTTTTGACAGTTACATTTGGTACATCGTCAGCTCCATATTTAGCAATTCGCTCATTACGTCAAGTAGCTTATGACGAGGGTGTTCATTTCCCAATAGCTGCAAAAAAAGTGTTGTCAGACTTTTATGTTGATGATTTGATGTCAGGATGTGAAAATTTTATAGAAGGTCAACAGCTATATACTGAAATGAAACAATTGCTTAGAAAAGGAGGGTTTGAATTACAAAAGTGGACAAGCAATGATAAAAATCTAATGAAGTGGATAGAAAACGAAGAAAAACTTGGAGATAAAAGTATGAAAGAGCAAATAAAAGATAATAGAAACAGTGAAGACAATGATAATAGAATTGCAGAGCAAGAGTCTAAGACAGAGACACCAAAGTTTGTTGATAAATCTGATTCGATTACTAAAATATTGGGTCTTACGTGGGACAAATGTAACGATACATTTAAATATTTAGTGCAGTTGCCGACAATTGAAGAGCCAATCACGAAACGGAAAGTGATCTCAGATATATCACGTCTCTATGATCCATTAGGTTGGCTTGCTCCAATTGTAATAAAAGCTAAGATTTTTATTCAAAAACTATGGACATCAGGTTTGAAATGGGATGAAAAACTTACGCCTCAATTACTAACCGAATGGGTCGCATATAGAAACGAGCTTTTATTAATAAAAAGTTTCGAGATACCCCGATGGATGAACACTCGAAAGGATGATACTTCTGTTCAGCTTCATGGATTTTGCGATGCATCGAGTGAAGCATATGCCGCAGTTGTCTATATCCGTGTTATTGATAAATGTAGTAATATTAATGTAAACCTTGTTACTTCTAAAACAAAAGTAGCTCCTATCAAACAACTGTCAATACCCCGATTAGAACTTTGTGGGGCAACACTACTTTCTAAATTATTAATAGAGGTAGCTGATATTTTAGGTATTCCAAAGCAACACATTCATGCGTGGAGTGATTCTTCAGTTGTACTTGCATGGCTTAGCAGCCATCCAAGCCGGTGGAAAGTATTCGTCGCTAACCGTGTAGCAGAGATTTTAGGAAGTTTAGACAGATCTCAATGGTCTCATGTCCAATCAAAATATAATCCTGCGGATATTGCATCGCGTGGAATTATGCCGTCTGACATTTCAAAAATGAGACTGTGGAAGCAAGGACCAGATTTTTTGAGAAAGGTAGTCATAAATTACAATGGAGATGATATAACATATGATACAAATACAGAAGAAAAAAGTAATAAAATATGTCAAGTATTAACAAGTATAGATGATGATGTTATTATATGGGAAAGATTCTCATCATTAAGGAGACTTCTAAGAGTTATATCGTGGTGCAGGCGATTTATTTTGAAAAGCATTAATAAAACCAATGAAAGTCCTCAATGGCTAACTAATGTAGAATTACAACAAACATTACATATATACATAAAGCAATGCCAAGTTCGAAGTTTTTATGAAGATATTGAAAGTATAACTAAAGGAGGAACAGTTAAAACAAAAAGCAAACTTAAACCGTTAAATCCTTACCTTGACGATAATGGACTTTTACGTGTTGGTGGGCGGTTGGATAGAACAGCTACTTTCTTGAACGTAAATAAAAGACATCCAATCATTCTTCCGGCTAAAGCTCATTTAACAAACTTAATTATAAAGGATACGCACGAACGAACTATTCACGGGGGTATTCAAATTATGATCAATCATCTTAGAACAAAATACTGGGTTATTGACGCTAAAAACCAAGTAAAGCATTATATTCGCAATTGTGTTATTTGTATTCGATATGCAAGTCAACGTAGAGAGCAACTGATGGGACAATTGCCAACAGACAGAGTTACACCAATGAGACCTTTCAAAAGAAGTGGCGTCGACTATGCTGGTCCTATTGCTATAAGAACGTCCAAAGGGCGTGGTCATCATGCATATAAAGGGTATATTTGTTTATTCATCTGCATGGTGACTAGAGCAATCCATCTAGAAGTAGTAAGTGACCTTACTGCTCAAGGATTCATTGCTGCCTTTAAAAGATTTGTAGCTAGAAGAGGACATTGCGCAGAGCTTTTTAGTGATAATGGTACAAATTTTGTGGGTGCAGAACGTGAATTGAAGTCCTTATTATTTGCAGAAAAGTCTAGATTACTGCCAGAAATAGCGAATTGGTTATCTACAAATGGTACTGAATGGCATTTTATCCCACCGCATTCCCCCAACTTTGGAGGACTATGGGAGGCTGGCGTAAAATCCACTAAATATCACCTTAGACGGATAATCGGAACTTCTACACTTACTTTTGAAGAAATGAGTACTCTCTTATCTCAAATTGAGGCTTGTCTTAATTCGCGTCCATTATCAAGCTTAAGCTCATCGGCTGATGATCCCGAGCCTTTAACACCAGGTCACTTCTTGATTGGGGAACCATTAGTACTTGTACCAGATGCAAACTATGAAACGTCAAACATGACTAGCTTGAAACGATGGCAGTTTATGCAACGTATGGTACAAGATTTTTGGCGAAGGTGGTCTCAGGAGTATCTTACACAATTTTTACATCGGTACAAATGGAGTTATCAAACGCCAGAACCAAATATTGGTGATATAGTACTAGTAAAGGAAGATGATCTTCCCCCTGCGAGATGGTTGTATGGAGTTATAACTCAAAAGCACCCTGGGTTGGATAAGATTACGCGTGTTGTTACTTTAAAATGTAAAGGGAATATAATTAAGAGACCCGTCTCAAAGTTGTGTATTTTACCTATAGCTAAATAGAAATTTGTGGTATTTTTTTTATCATTTACACTGATACACATGCACTTCTATTAACCTTTTCTTATGAATTAGTAGGTTAGTTTCTTTTTGGTTATTTTTACTTTCGTTACATTTATGAAGATTTGATTTTAGTTAAGTAAAACATTAAGTTTAAAGATAGCATAGTGAATGTTTTTAACATCTCATTCATTGTTTTATGGACATAATGTCCATGGTGGGCGGAATGTCCAAGCATAAAGTTTTGTTGTAAGTTTATGGACTCTTTTGATTTTTGGCATTGTTCGGTTGCTATGGTTTTTTATCTTTGTTATTAGTTGGTAAGATGGAGGAATAAATTTTTCTTTTTTAGTTCGCCTAGGACACGGTATTTTTATTTAATTGGACCCTTATTGAACACTGGAAACCTATACTTTTGTTGCGAGTCCACTTTCTGATATTTCTTTTCGAATTTATTCGGTCTGCAGCGACTTCATTTTAAATAGTATTTTTTTTTATACTATTTTAAGTAGGCAGAATTTTGTCTCCCATTCATATTCAGTTAGCTAATAAATACTGAAATAAATACTTAGAACAGTACCAATTAAGAAAATAGACATTTTATTTATTGGAAATTTGAATGCGTTCTTCCTCAATTTATTCTAAGGTTTGTACACGCAAGCTCAATAATGTCTAACTATTGTCAACATACATACATACATATAAACCCGTCTATATCCCTTGCGGGGTAGACAGAGCCAACAGTCTTGTAACAACAGGCCACGTTCAGCTATTTGGCTTTAAGATACTAGTAATTGAGATTCAAATAGTGACAGTTTGCTAGCCCATCGCCTAAAAGAAGAATCCCAACTTTATAAGCCTACCCCTTATTCGACTTTTACTATGTCCATGGGAGAGAGATGGAGTGGTCCTATTCTTTTTAACGACACTATTGTTAAAGTTTAAACAAGTCAATACAATTACCTGACATCCGTAGACCATTCCTATAGACTCCACGCTGTCTCCCAGCTCCACATTGATCCTGTCTATGTTTATCTGTCTGATGCAACCGTCGAAACCTTGACTAGTCACCCTGGATATACCCTTGTTTCCGCCTCCGAAGTTCATGGTACCGATAGCTGGTATTTCTTTGACTGTGGAAGTGACTGCTGATGGAACGCATCTGAGTATTTCTCCGTCCACTTTGAGGGAACAGTCTGATAGGTATCTGGTCGCGTCGAGCTTGTGCCAATGGCCGTCGTTGTAAGTCTTCGAAGTGCCCAGGATTATCAGGTCTTCCTCTTTGGGGCCGAACGCAATCTGTTGGATAAGTATATTTGTATATAAGTATATAAATTAGATAGCGGATAATTAACTAGAGATTAGAGCTAATTAGCTATTAGATATTAGCGGATATTAATTGTATGTTTTAATTATAAATATACAGCATTTGAAGATTTAGGGCAACCAACTACTTAGTAAGTAAAAGACATTGTGTTTGAATTACAACGGGGCTATTGTATCAAATATATATATATCCTGTTAATCTTAAAAGTGTAAGTCGAAAGAAAAAATATCACCGTGGAATAATGCAACGCGTAAAGTCAGTTAATTAATAATATGCTTACAGAGAAATAAACTCATTGTTTTACAAATCAAAACTATAAGAGACCCCAATTTATCGGTAAGCAACTACACAAGCCGATAATCAAATTAAAGATGAGATCATTACTGCTATTCTTCACAATCCTATCCTATTTATTTACCCTTATTAAGCCTTAACTCTCTTCAATAGCTAACCTTTAGAAAATGGCAAACAAATGTAAAAATGTTATTTGATTCAAAAGTTCGACAGACAGAGAATGCCTTGTGGCGTTAAGTCCACCTGTTGTACATACATTTTACGTGCATAAAGTTTAAATACATACATACATATAATCACGTCTATATCCCTTGCGGGGTAGACAGAGCCAACAGTCTTGTAAAGGCTGATAGGCCACGTTCAGCTATTTGGCTTTAAGATAGAATTGAGATTCAAATAGTGACAGGTTGCTAGCCCATCGCCCAAAAGAAGAATCCCAAGTTTATAAGTTTAAATAAATAAATAAACGTGTAAAGTTAAGATTTTATCCATCTAACCTGCATATAAACAGCACCATCTTGCATCTGAACGGAGAAGAAGTGGTTGTTTTCTCCCACCAGGTAGATGAGGCCGTTTGGAGCGTAGGTCCTGAAGAACAGCTGGATGTGGTTCTTCTCAGGCACCAGGTGCTTGGCGCCCGACATGGTGACGTGGGAGCGCCCGTTGAAGCGGTACTCGTTTTGGGAGACGGGTGGCGGTATAAGTATGTTCCTAGATTTAAAAAAAAAAAAAACGTTTTACATCTATGCTTCAAAAAAAAAAAAACTGGCAACCTGTCACTATTTGAATCTCAATTCTATCATTAAGCCAAAGAGCTGATCGTGGCTTTTCAGTCTTTTCAAGACTGTTGGCTCTGTCTACCCCGAAAATTGTTAGTTAAAAACTATAACTGAAGAAGTCAAAGGAACTGTACTTAAAATGACAGTTCTTCTCGCCATGGTGAACATCGAATGTCAATAACAAACTCACTTTCTACCCAACCGTGTCTCGTAAATGTGGAAATCTCGGAAAAGCGAAAACATGTAATTGGTCATTTGTTTCTTACTGGATTGTATATTTAGATTTGTAAGACTGTATGTTTTCCGAATAAAATAAAATAAAATAAAATAAAAATAAAATAAAATAAATCTCTACCCGAGACAGTGATAAGTGCTCAAAGTGTACACTTTTGAAAATCAACTGAACAAACATATAAAAACATAAGTGCAGTGATATACACGCAGCTTTAAACTGCTAGTGCACCAATAAATAAATATAATATCTGTAGTATTAATGAGGAATGATAACAAAAAATTGATAAATGCATACAAAATTAATAATCGTGATTTTTTGTACATATTAATAAGTTTTTCAAAATTTTCATGCTATAACTTCATGGCTTCATACATACATAAAATCACGCCTCTTTTCCGGAGGGGTAGGCAGAGACTACATCTTTCCACTTGCCACGATCTCTGCATACTTCCTTCGCTTCATCCACATTCATAACTCATGGCTTCATGGCAGGAGGAAAATTTATTGTCAAACAAATACTGTGTACCCTGTACAAACTCAAATTCATAAATATTCCATTCTAACATGTAAAAAGCCTTACCTCTTCCTAGATCCTTTAAGGTTGGTCGCATTCACGAAGTTCCAGAGTCCCACAGGCGTGTCCCCAATCATCAGCTCCTCGATCTGACCCTCGAAGGCGGGGAAGCTGATCTTCTGGAGTTTGGCATCCGACGGGACCCCGCCCACGTAGAGTTTGGACTTCTGCTTGTCCAAGTTGAAGATGGTGTGGGTCCCGGGGAGCATGCCTTCCTTGGAGTGGACGTATTCTGAGCCGTTGGCTAGTGCCTCGCGAATCGAGAGCTTCACGCTGCGGCCCACTCTGGTAAGGAAGATATACGCGGTTATATTATATATACTAGCTTTTGCCCGCAGCTTCGCCCGCGCAAATGTATTTTATTATTAATGGTGCCTATGTATAAGCATAGAATAGTGTTCGACGTGATTCTTTAATTTGACATAACTTTTTTATTTATGAACCGATTGACATGAAACAAACACTTAAGCATAACTGAAGCATACCACAATATATTCGTGAAAACCGCATCCAACTAACTCGGATCAGCCGTTTCTGAGATTAGCGTGAACAGACAAAAAAAAGTTAATTACATTTTTGGGTTCGACATCGACATAACAATAACCCCTGCTATTTTTTTTAATTTTTTTTTCAATGTACAGACAGCACTTTTCTACAATTTTATTATATGTATACGTATAGATTTCAGGAAAACGCCAATTCTAAGAATGTCTTCAGCACTTGCGGTTAAAAAACCAGTAGGTTTATAATTCTCACCTGTTGACGATGACCTGGTACCACTGGTCGTCGGCCACGTATTTGTCGCTGATGAACTTGGCCGGGTCCCGGCCCGAGTCGTGGCTGTCACCGATGTCCATCTCCAGGCGGGGGTACCCGTTCTGGATGCTAAGCACCATGAAGTCGTCCTAGAGAATTTTTATCAAGTTCAAATTTAAGCTCTGATTTAGGCTACATATATTACGTATACATACATACATATGGTCACGTCTATATCCCTTGCGGGGTAGACAGAGCCAACAGTCTTGAAAAGACTGAATGGCCACGTTCAGCTATTTGGCTTAATGATAGAATTGAGAGTTGATAATGATATTGAGAATGATAGTATATTACGTACTTATTGGTTATTCCATCTAACCTGATGGTAAGTGACGATAAAGACGAAGATGTCACATGCCTATCCAAGAGATACCCATTTATTCTACTTTGGAAAGTTCACGGACTGTACTTGTCTGGGAATATAGACTCAGGCAGTTAATTCCACACCTTAGCCACTCGATAGGCTTATAAACTTGATATTGTTCTTTTAGGCGCTGAGCTAGCAACCTTTTTTTTATCATGAAAGAATCTCTCACTTCCATGAAGTCAAACAGCTGAACGTGTCCTATAAGTCTCTTCAAGACTGTTGACTCTGTCTTCTCCGCAAGGGAGACGTGACTAAACATAACAAAAAAAAAACTTATAAGTAAACTCACCGACTTGCTTCTCCTCAAATTAGTGTCTTTAGGGTTTCCGAGGTACAGTAGGAAACCGTCCTTCTCCTTTGTGCGGAAGTAGGCAGAGACTTGAGTGGAGGTTGACATCTCGTCGATGTTGTCCGGCAAACGGGGTTGGAGGGTAGACAGCCGGTCGAAACTCACTCCGAACTCGATGCGGTTTGCTACGGTGCGCGCCTGCGACAATAGTAAGGTTTAAGGTTTAAAGAACTTTATTTCTCATAAGAATATACATTCACTTAAAATGAGATAACAGGTAGGTAACTAAAAAATAATCACATGCATAAATTAAAAATTAAGTACTGGTCGCGATGTATAGCTTGAGTTTCTTTTTAAATATATTAAGACTGCTACAAGTTCTCAGCTCATTTGGCAACTTGTTATATAGTTGTGTTATAACTTGTTATATAGTAGGGGGTGACATTCGGTATTATCATGTCAAAAAAAAATGGGCAGGCGGTTTCTTTGATTTTATAGACTTTTGAAGATATCTTCTTCTTCCTCTGGGCTTTACCCGGGGCATTCTCACCTCTCGAGACCGTGGTATGCCTTTAACTATAGATCCTGGATTGGGTGAGTCAGGTTTTTACACAAAATGACTATCTGATCTCCGCAACCTTGGCAGGTAAACCTAACCCATATTGGATCCATGGTTTCACATCCAGTTGTCTTTATGTTAAGGGTTCTACACGATGTTTGCCTCACCGTAAGAGCATCGGTTAGTATTAAAACTAATGTACATAACTTTGAAAAAAGTAATTGGTACATGGCCTTTAAAAAGAGTAGATACCTAATGCAACCTTATTCGTTTAATAATTGTAATGGCTGGCAATAAACTCTAAAATGTTTTAAAAAAAAGAAAAGAAAAATCAGAATTGTTTTTTCGAGTGCATATTATGATATTAAATAATAGAGTTCACTGATTTTAGATCATACGACTAGTGTATCATTCAAAGTAATAATTGAAATGTATTGCATTAAGTTAAAATTACAGTGAAAGTTAACGAGTCTAAAGTCCGTTTGTTATTTGTTTCACACAAAAGGATCCCATATTTCAGCAGTGCAATAGACAAGTTTGTTTGAGGTTACCTGTTCAATCTGCTCCTTGAGCCGCAGCAGCTTGGCGTTGGCCTCAGCCCTCCTGTTCTCCAGGTCTTCCTGCATCATCTTCACGGCCCTGTACTTCATGTCCAGCGCGTCGCTCTTGTCAGTTTGCTTCACTGTAAAACAAGTTCGTTAAAATCTTGCAATCTGCAAGCTTAAAATGGAAGTAGATATATTTTTAAAATATACATACATACATACATATGATCACGTCTATATCCCTAGCGGGGTAGACAGAGCCATCAGTGTTGAAAAGACTGATAGGCCACGCTCAGCTGTTTGGGTTAGTGATATAATTGAGATTCAAATAGTGACAGGTTGCTAGCCCATCGCCTAAAAGAGGAATCCTAAGTTTATAAGCCTATCCCTTAGTCGCCTTTAACATATATTGGAAGGTTTAATGAAAATATACAATTGGACTGGTGGAGTGAGAAGACCTAGACGAACGTACCTTGATTCCGTGGAGATCGGAGACGTCCTGGCAAGAGGTCAGGTCAAGAGTAACCGAAACTGACGAGCTCGCATGAAGAGAGTTGTGAATGTGGATGAAGCGAAAGAAGTATGCAGGGAACGTAGGTGTTCGAGGGTGGTAAATACAAAAAAAAAAAACGTTTATTGCAGGCATAGCCCATAGTGTTAGTAACAGAGGAACTTATAACTATGTTAGTACATCTATATTAAAGTTTATTGACGGTGTGGTGTCTTTGAACGCCAGTCCAGTGGTATGTCCGATGAAAATGCTGCAGTGTAGTTTGTTCCGCCGCTTCTTCTACACATGCGCTTTGGAAGCGGTAGTAGTTATAATTAGATTTAAGTGATGTGACGTCAATAAGTGATACCTTGTATCCAATTTTGAAAATAAATCTATTCTATTCTATTCTATTCTATGTATAAACGCATTGAAAAGAATTCAACTCACATAAAGACTCCACGTTGGCTGCCATCTTCTGCGCCTCGTCTGCCTGTTTGGGCAGCGTCTGCGCCCACTGCTTGCTGCTGGCCAGGTGCTTGCCCAGCTCCGACATCGTGTCCAGGGTTTCTCGGACTACAGCATTTACCCTATCAGCTTTGGCAGCCTCCTCTTGAAGGGCAAACGTGCTTTTTGATGGCATAGCGCTGTTGATGTTAACCGATCACATACCGATCATTTAAAGTTTCAAGAAAAGATACATACATACATACATATGTTCACGTCTATATCCCTTGCGGGGTAGACAGAGCCAACAGTCTTGAAAAGACTGAATGGCCACGTTCAGCTATTTGGCTTAGTGATAGAATTGAGATTCAAAAAGTGACAGGTTGCTAGCCCATCGCCCAAAAAAGAATCCCAAGCCTATCCCTTAGTCGCCTTTTACGACATCCATGGGAAAGAGATGGAGTGGTCTCATTTTTTTTTGTATTGTGCTGGGAACCACACGGCACTCAAAAAACAAGAAAAGATCATAACATAATACAATTTGATATAATAAAGATTTTTTCAAAATTTAGGTTCATGAAATTATACGTAAAATAGTGCTCAGTGGGTAAGTGAAACCAAAATTCTTCTCTAAGGATGCTGCAAGATTTTTTATACGTAAAATTGCTACTGGGCATCCCGGAAGTGTCAATATGTAAGGTCAATTAACATATAGTTAGGTCAGTCAGTATATGTAAAGTCTAATATGACTCACAGTTCAATGGCATTGGTGTCGTCACCAGCTCTTCCCAGTGTCTCCGAGGCGTTGGTCAAGGAACTCATGGCCAGAGTCAAATTGGGCCCCAGCGTCTTGTCCACGGTGTCCAAAGCTTGCAGGGCTTCTTGTAAGAGTTTCTGAGATTTCTCCCGCGCGGGACCAACACGTTGTTTCAGGTCATTTTCCTGTTAGGGAAAATAAAATACATTACTCGTCTCTAAATGATATAAATAGGAGCTCATTCAAGTGAAGTTAATACAAATTTACTAGTCCTTTTCTCCTTTTTATACCAATTTATTCATATGCGCGCGTATATATTATATATAAAATTCTCGTGTCACAATGTTCGTTCCAGTACTCCTCCGAAACGGCTAGACCGATTCTCATGAAATGTGAGCATATTGAGTAAGTCTGATAATCGGCTTATAGCTATTTTTCATACCCATAAAGGTTTAATTAAACTTTAGTTTGACCCCACATAAATTTATCTGTCATGACTTGACTAGTAGATAATGCTTCCAGCATTTAATCCGCCAAAAATAAATAAATAAAAAAAAACTAAATGAAACTCACGATGCTAGTAGCGTTCTTGTCAGCTTCGTCAGCTTGGTCGGCGGCCATCTTGGCATCAGCTATCTCTTGTACAATTGAAGAGTACGCCGAGGCGGCTGCGTACGCGTCTTGTGTTCTGGTATTGTTGTTCTCACGCTTGGCCAGATCTCGTAAGTTGTCAGCCTGAGAAACAAGATATTGTCATGGACATACATACATTCAGTGCCGTGTGGTTCCTGGCACCAATATAAAAAAAGAATAGAACCATCTCATTTCCCATGGATGTCGTAAGAGGCGACTAAGGGATAGGCTTATAAATTTCGAATTCTTATTTCGATTATGGGCTAGCATCCTGTCACTATTTGATTCTCAATTCTATTAAAAAGGCAAACAGCTGAACGTGGCCTATCAAGTCTTCAAAGTTGTTGACTCTATCTACCCCGCAAGGGATATAGATGTGACTATATTAATGAACGAATGAAAGTACGTAACTCTGATAGATAGATAGATAACTACCTAGATAGATAGATAGATAAAACTCTTTATTGCACCATAAGAGTAAAACATACAAAACAGTACAAAGCAGATATAGATGGTACAAAGGCGGAGTTATCGCTAAAGCAATTTTGATAGAATTGAGATCGCCTTATCAAATGGTCCGATTTTTGAAAAATTTTCCCATTACATGTTTCATTTAGTTGACACACAGATATAACGAATTACACTCACCCTGTTCCCCAAGCTCATGGCGTGCTGATGCGCCACATTGGTGTAATTGTTCAGATCGGCCATCTTCTTGTCCAGCTCGATCAGCCGGTCGTCCATGTTGATATTCTGCTGTCTGATCTCCTCTAAAGCTTTGACGGCGTCTGCCACAGCATCGGTGGCAATGTTGGTGTACTGTGTCGCGTTGGTGGTGTCATGGGCGGCCTCTATTAGATCCAACATGGCGGCGCTGCTCAGGTCGGTCACTGAACCCACTTTGCTGTTCGACTTGGATTGCCTGATGTGGATTGGTTTTCGGTTTTATTGTAAACATACATACATACATACATATAATCACGTCTATATCCCTTGCGGGGTAGACAGAGCCAACAGTCTTGTAAAGACTAATAGGCCACGTTCAGCTGTTTATATTTATTGTAAACATAATAATATGATGACTAAGAGATAGGGTGGTAGGGTTATTAAACTTGGGATTCTTCTTGTAAGCGATGGGCTAGTAGCTAGCATACATACATACGTATAATCACGTCTATATCCGTTGCGGGGTAGACAGAGCCAACAGTCTCGAAAAGACCGATTGGCCACGTTCAGCTGTTTAGCTTAATGATAGAATTGAGATTCAAATAGTTATAGGTTGCTAGCCCACCGCCTAAAATAAGTAGGTATCCAAAAGTTACAGGACTGTCCCTTAGTTGGCTTTTACGACATCCATGGGAAAGAGGCGCACCTGCACTCGAGGCTCCAGCACTCGACGCTCCAGCTTCATCATTTTGCCTAGGACACGAACCAAATATTACCAGCCAGTCGAAAATAGTATAGTAGCTAGCAACCTGTCACTATTTGAATCTCAATTCCATTATTTCGCCAAACAGCTGAAAGTGGCCTTTTCAAGACTATAGGCTCTGTCTACCCCGCATGGGAAATAGACGTGACTATATGTATGTATGTAAGTAAGACACGAAAGACAATGACGCAGATTTAATAGATGCAGAAGAACATGAGCGTGTGAACATCTGAACTAATATTATAAAGCTGAAGGGTTTGTTTGTTTAAACGCGCTAAAGAACTCAAGAACTACTGGTTCGAATTGAAAAATTATTTTTGTGTTTTGTGTGAATAGATCATTTATCGAGGAAGGCTTTAGGCTATATAACATCACGCTGCAACTATATGCGAAAAAAAAAACAGGGTAAATTATTTATCCTTGAGGGTTTTAATGATGCCCTAAATAACTATTCCACGCGGACGAATTCGCGGGCACAGCTAGGCTATTCTTAACGTAAAGTTTAGTCTAAATTAGAACCTATAAATAAAACACAATTAAGTAAGTAGACGCTTTGAAATTGAATGCTAAAGACTGTTGAATTAACATTCAGTCTAAACAATTCTACAGTAAAAACAAACTGTTTAGTCAAAACACATTAAAATTACAGTTACAATTGTTTCAGTATACATTAATCACATTTCCGACACCAAAAAAAAAAAAGAGAATAGGACCACTACATTTCGTTCCCATAAATATCGTTAAGGGCGATTAAGGGATATGCTTATAAACTTGGGATTCTTTTAGGCGATGGGCTAGCAACCTGTCATTATTTGAATGTCAAATCCACCATAAAGTCATACAGCTGATCGTGGCCTATAGGTCTCTCCAAGACTGCTCTAGATTTCACCCCGCAGGGGAAATAGACGTGGCTATTTATCTATACTAATATTATAAAGCTGAAGAGTTTGTTTGTTTGAACGCGCTAATCTCAGGAACTACTGCTTCGAATAGAAAAATTCTTTTTGCGTCAAAAGACCGTTTATCGAGGAAGGCTTCAGGCTATATAACATCACGCTGCAACTACTATAAAGAGCAAAGAAATAATAGAATATGTGAAAAAAAGGAGAGAATTATTCATCCTTGAGGGCAAAATAACTATTCCGCGCGGACAAAGTCGCGGGCACAGCTATGTAGGTATGTATGTTTAATTATAAGGCTTCCGAAGTTACTTGTTTACAGCTATGTATGTATGCCCTCGTATGTTTAATTATAAAGCCTCCGAAGTTACTTGTTTACAGCTATGTATGTATGTATGTGTAATTATAAGGCTTCCGAAGTTACTTGTTTACAGCTATGTATGTATGTTTGTTTAATTATAAGGCTTCCGAAGTTACTTGTTTACAGCTATGTATGTATGTATGTTTAATTATAAGGCTTCCGAAGTTACTTGTTTACAGCTATGTATGTATGCCCTCGTATGTTTAATTATAAAGCCTCCGAAGTTACTTGTTTTTGAAGTTGAGCCTCTTGGCCATTTCGGCGGTATGCTGCGCCAAGTCGGTGTGCTCCAGCATCTCGTCCAGCTTCTTCTTCAGGTCTCTCGTGTTGTTTACGAGGGAATCGAAACGCTGTTGATGAAATAAAGTGCTTTAAATAAATTATTTTATCGTGAAACACTTACTGAATTATTAATAAGGTAGCCGTACATTTTATCGTGAAATACTGAATTATTTTTAAAGTAACATACTTAATGTTTTTTCAAAATTGTAGACAGACTCAGAAGAGCTGTAATTTATTTTAATTTTTTTATCATAACTATCAATTAAAAAATAAATAATAGGACCACTCCAACTCCGTGTTGAATAGACCATTTATCGAGAAAGGCTTTAGGCTATATTACATCTCGCTGCAACTATTAGGAGCGAAGAAATAATGGAAAATGTGAAAAAAAGAACGGGGAAATTGACCCTTGAGGGCTTCATGCTCAAAATAACTATTCCACGCGGACGGAGTCGCGGGCACAGCTAGTATATATGTATAATTGTATATACGACACTTACCATTGCCTGTTCATTGACCGGTTGAACGAAGATGTTCATCCGTTCTATCTGAGTGGTGGCGTTGTCCAGAGCGACGAATGCTATCAACTCCTTGGGCTTCAAGTCCTTGTCTGTTGGCAGAAATTTGTAAATTAAACTCTTATATAACCCTATTAATCCTGCTTATATGATAATTGCGAAAGTTTGTTAGTATGTATGTATGGATGTTTGTTATTCTTTCATGTAAATATTACTGAACCGATTACGATGAAATTTTATATGAAGCCTCATAAATTCAGCCTCATAAATACCTTTCGTTAGTCTGTCCTCATCCATTCTCTCGACATGACCAAACCACCTCAACATACCATTTTCAATTTTGGTCATCACATCCTTGTTCACTCCACACATTTTTCTTACATCGATATTTCTTATTCGATCTTTTAAACTAACACCACACATATTTACAGGCGAACTGGTCCTCATATGATTTACTAGCTGTACCCGCGACTTCGTTCGCGTGGAATAGTTATTTTGGACATCATTGAAGCCCTCAAGGATGAATAATGTTCCCCGTTTTTTTTCACATATTCCATTATTCCTTTGCTCCTAATAGTTGCAGCGTGATGTAATACAGCCTAAAGCCGTCCTCAATAAATGGTCTTTTCAACGCAAAAAGAATTTTACAATTCGAACCATTCGTTATTGAGATTAGCGCATTCAAACAAACAAACTCTTCAGCTTTATAATATTAGTATAGATGACTTATGATGATGCGCTTTGGAAGCGGTAGTAGTTATAATTAGATTTAAGTGATGTGACGTCAATAAGTGATACCTTGTATCCAATTTTGAAAATAAATCTACATACATACATACATACATACATATAATCACGTCTATATCCCTTGCGGGGTAGACAGAGCCAACAGTCCTGAGCGGACTGATAGGCCACGTTCAGCTATCTGGCTTTAAGATAGAATTGAGATTCGAATAGTGACAAGTTGCTAGCCTATCGCCTAAAAAAGAATCTCAAGTTTGTAAGCCTATCCCTTAGTCGCCTTTTACGACATCCATGGGAAAGAGATGGAGTGGTCCTATTCTTTTTTGTATTGGTGCCGGGAACCACACGGCACTCTAAATCTATTCTATTCTATTCTATTCTTACCAGCCAAATCGTCTCTAATCTGCTTGGCTTCTGTCAGGGCACTGTCCACTTTGGGTTGCTGACTCAGCTCAAGCCCAGTTGCCAAGTCAGCCACGTGGGCGATGACGGCTGCCGCCTCATCAGCGCTGCTCCTGACCATCCTCAGGATCTTGTTAGCATCTACAGCCAGGTCAGCTGCTCGGACTATCTGCTTATCACTGTCTGTCGCTGCGAATTCCGCCTGGATGTGGAAGGTAATATCATCAAAACTAGCGTGCAATGATGGCGTAGTGACGTAAATATAAAAATCTTGAAGCCTTTGTTCAAGTCAGTTTTGCTTTCACAAAGACCCTATTGGTTTATGTGAATAATAAACAGGTTTTCAGGATACTCACCACATCCAAATGGCAATGTATATAATCAGTATTTATAACTTCTGTGTTGGTAAAATTAATGGTAGGTAGAATAATTAAGCCATATTGTTGGTGGCCATTGCCAAGGCCATTTGCCTTGTGGTTCCCGGCACTAATAACAAAAGAACAGGACCACTTCTTCTCTTTCCCATGGATGTCGTAAAAGGCGACTAAGGTATAGGCTTATACATTTTAGATTCTTCTTTTAGGCGATGGCTAGCAACCTGTCACTATTTGAATCTCAATTATATTAAGTCAAAAAGCTGAACGTGGTTAAACAGTCTTTTGAAGACTGTTGGCTCTATTTACCCCGCAAGCGATATAGACGTGACTATATCCCTTGCGGGCTTGATGTATATTGATGGTCTTATGTGTAGATAGTTTTAAAGAACTCACAGATCTGAGCAGATTCTTAGCGGCGCTCTCAAGGGTCTTAAAGGCGGTGGTGACGTCGGCCAGGTCCACATTCTGGAGTTCAGAAACCCTGGGTCTGAGGGCTTCAGTCTGGTTCGAGATGTAGTTCAGGCGCTGTGTGGTGAAGAACGAGTCCGCTTTGTCCTGATGGAGAACAGACGTATAAAAATTAAATAATAGATTTTTTGTTTACAAAAGTTGCCGATTTGATGACATTTAATCAATCCTTAAAATTAATAAAATACTTCTAATGAAAGTTAATTTCAATATTTTATAAAGTACAAGACTTATTTATCAGAACACAGAAACACAAACTTTAAGGCTGTCTCAAAAGCAACATTATTATTTTGAGCACAAAAAATCCTTCTCTTTTCTCTATGGTTTATGACATATTTAAATGGCCGACCGGAATTGAGTTAAAAAGTTGATATTTGGAAGATTTTTTGGTTTATGACATATTTAAATGGCCGACCGGAATTGATTAAAAAAGATTTGACATTTGGAAGATTTTTTCTTGATTTTCGCGAGTAGTTTTGTGTTTTACACACCTTGAACTCTTGCGTTTCATTCAGTAACAGATCACGCAAATCTTGTACGGTGAAAATGAGCGCATCAGTGCACGAGTCGCATTCTTGACAACCCTGGTTGGGAATCAGCACCCATCTGAAATAAACATACTTATTTATTGGTAAAAGGTATTTAAAACATCTTTACCATCCATCCATATAATCACGTCTATATCCCTTGCGGGGTAGACGGAGCCAGCAGTCTTGAAAGATTGATAGGCCACGTTCAGCTGTTAGGCTTTATGATGGAATTGATATTGAAATAGTGACAGGTTGCCAGCCCATCGCCTAAAAGAAGATTTCCAAGTTGAAAGCCTATCCTTTAGTCGTCTTTTACGACATCCACAGGAAAGGGATGGAATGATCCTATTCTTTGAAGCGGCTTGACCGATTCTCACGAAACTTTGTGAGCGTATTGAGTAGGGCTGAGAATCGGCCAATATCTATTTTTCATACCCCTTAGTGATAAGGGTTGTCCACCTTACTCAAAATTTATTTACATGGCAAAACAACGTTTGCCGTCATAGCTAGTGAAATCATAATAGCTTGGAATAGTTAGTTTGCAACATTTGCCGTGACAGCTAGTGAAATCATAATAGTTTGGAATAGTTAGTTTGTTACGTTTGCCGTGACAGCTAGTGAAATCATAACAGTGTCACCTCTCAGGACAGCGGTCGCACTTCTCGCCGACCACGCCGGGCAGACACTCGCACTGACCAGTCGCGTTGCACATGAAGCCGACAGAATAGCCGGTGTTGCAGTTGCAATCTGTATTGATTAAATTATTTATTAGACTAGCGAACCGCCCCGGCTTCGCACGGGTGCAAAATTATAAATGTTATTATGTTATTATTATACATAAAAACCTTCCTCTTGAATCACTCTACCTGTTACAAAAAACCGCATCAGAATCCGTTGCGTAATTTTAAAGATTTAAGCATACAGACAAACAGACTAAGATAGCGACTTTGTTTTATACTATGTAGTGATTCTACAACATACTGCATACATAATATATTGTAACCAAGATTACTGCGATAAAGAATATTTTTATTTATTTATTTATGCATTTATTATGTGCCGTGTGGCTCCCGGCACCAATACAAAAAAGAATAGGACTAGCACTCCATCTCTTTCCCATGGATGTCGTAAAAGGCGACTAAGGGATTGGCTGTAAGCCTATCCCTTAGCCTTAACTTGGGATTCTTTTTTAAGCGATGGGCTAGCAACCTGTCACTAGTTGAATTTCAATTTTATCGTTAAGCCAAATAGCTGAACGTGGCCATTCAGATTGCTCATATTTTGTTGTTGTTGTTTGATGCATAAACTAAACTTATCATCACATATCACGTCACGTCTATATCCCTCGTGGGGTAGACAGAGCCAACAGTCTTGAAATGACTGATCGGCCACGTTCAGCTATTTAGTTTAATGATAGAATTGAGATTTGAATAGTGAAAGGTTGCTAGTTCGTCGCTTAGAAAAGAATCCCGAGTTTGTAAGCCTATACTTTAGTCGCCTTTTACGACATGGTGTGGTCCTAGTCACTTTTGTATTGGAGCCGGGAATCACACGGCACATAACATACTACTAACCAACAAAATAACCAAATAAATATACACGGGACAAATGACACAGATTGAGTTAGCCTCGAAGTAAGTACGATACTAGCTCAACGATACTATATTTTATAATAAATATTGATATGAATAAACATCCAAGACCAGGGCGAATCAGAGAAAGTTTGTTTCTCATCATTCCCTGGCCGGGATTCGAACCCGGAACCTCCATTGTCACAGACAAGCGCACTACCACCGCGCCACAGAGACCACATATCTGCACATGTGACAATGTCTCGTTATGCCAACTTGTAAACTTACTGTAATTGAGAAATCTTTGAGGCAGGAAAATAAACAAAGTGGGGATAAGAGGCAGGGGGGTGGGGGTGGTATACTTACGATCACACCCGTCCTTGCTGTAGTTCCAGTATCCAGCGGCGCAGTGTTCGCAATGCCGACCCGTTACTCCTTTCGCACAACTGAAAATAAATAAAATAAACTTATTCATTTATATGTATGTTATTACATACATACATACATATAGTCACGTCTATATCCCCTACGGGGTAGACAGAGTCAACAGTCCCGAAAAGACTGAATGGCCACATTCAGCTGCTCGGCTTAATGATGGAATTGAGATCCAAATAGTGACAGGTTGATAACCCATCGTCTTAAAAAAAGAATAACAAGTATGTAAGCCTATCCCTTAGTCGCCTTTTACGACAACCATGGGAAAGAAATGGAATGGTCCTATTCTTTTTTGTATTGGTGCCGGGAACCACACGGCACATTTTGTTATTAAATTTATTTATTTAAACTTCGTGCACATAAAATGTACAACAGGTGGACTTGATGCCACAAGGCATTCTCTGCCAGTCGAACCTTTGCACCAAACTGAGATGGATGTGAAAAATTTCGAATTTTTCCAGATTGGAGTCTGAATGATCTTTTTAGATGTTATAAGCATAAATTATTTGGCTTACATAGGTTTTTGTGGCTATCTTAACCGTGTTTTGAGTGAGGAGAAAGCGGGAGAGGTCTGTAAAGATCGTAGCAAGTGGAATTCCATAGTCTCTGCCTACCCCAATGGGAAACAGGCGTGATAGTAGATATGTATCTTAACCGTATCTGTCAATATCTTTTTATCAATTCTCAACTACCCTCATTCAATATTATTTTAATTGGTACCATGATTATCCTTATAGATACATACAGTCACGTCTATAACCTTTGCGAAATAGACAGAGCTAACAGCCTAAACACTGAAAGGCGACGTTCAGCTGTATCGCTAATTGATGGAATAGTAAACAGGCGTGATAGTAGATATGTATCTTAACCGTATCTGTCAATATCTTTTTATCAATTCTCAACTACCCTCATTCAATATTATTTTAATTGGTACCATGATTATCCTTATAGATACATACAGTCACGTCTATAACCTTTGCGAAATAGACAGAGCTAACAGCCTAAACACTGAAAGGCGACGTTCAGCTGTATCGCTAATTGATGGAATAGTAAACAGGCGTGATAGTAGATATGTATCTTAACCGTATCTGTCAATATCTTTTTATCAATTCTCAACTACCCTCATTCAATATTATTTTAATTGGTACCATGATTATCCTTATAGATACATACAGTCACGTCTATAACCTTTGCGAAATAGACAGAGCTAACAGCCTAAACACTGAAAGGCGACGTTCAGCTGTATCGCTAATTGATGGAATAGTTCTTATGTGTAACAGAAAACCGGACAGACTGAAGATAATTATTTCTTCAAAACATTCAGACCTGTGCCGTGTGGTTCCCGGCACCAATACAAAAAAGAATAGGACCACTCCATCTCTTTCACATGGATGTCGTAAAAGGCGACTAAGGGATAGGCTTATAAAATTGCGATCCTTTTTTTAGGCGATGGGCTATCAACCTGTCACTATTTGGATCTCAATTCCATCAGTGAGCCGAGCAGCTGAACTTAGCCATTCAGTCTTTTCGGGACTATTGTCTCTGTCTACCCCGTAAGGGATATAGACATGACTATATGTATGTATGTATGTACATTCAGACCTGCACTGTCCATTGTTATCGTCGCATTGGGTGGAGTTAGATGCCAGTGCGCAGTCGCAGGGGGTGCACCCCCTGCCGCTGTTCAGCCCCCAGTGGTCTTCCTCACAACGGTCGCACTTCTCTCCGATAACTCCTGGTTGGCACACGCAGGTGCCGGTGGAGGGGTCGCAGTAGTCCATGCCCAGTTCGTCGCAGATGCACGCTGTTGGTTTAAGAAGGGAAGGGAAAATATATATAAAAATGTATGTATGTATGTATGTAATATATATATTTTATTACATACATACATATAATAACGTCTAGATCCGTTGAGGGGTGACAGTTTTGGAAACACTGATAGGCCACGTTCAGCTGTTTGGTTCAATGATAGAATTGAGATTCAAATAGTGACAGGTTGGTAGCTCATCGCCTAAATACAGAATCCCAAGTTTATAAGCCTATCACTTAGTGGCCTTTTACGACATCCATGGGAACGAGATGGAGTGGTCCTATTCCTTTTTTTTACTGGTGCCGAGAATCACACGGCTGCAAATTTTTATTTGCAACGTAAAAAGATGGTCGTTCTGTGAACAGCTGAAACTGTGGGTTTTAAAGAAAATGAATAGATTCTTATGAAGCATTGCCGCGCTAATTCTGTAGTCATTTGGGCGTTGGTAAGTGAATTGTATACTACGGAGTTTAAATTTTACAAAACTGATTAAATCATATTGGGATTCAGAAGTATCTGGGCTTTAAATCAAGAAGTGGAATGAAATGTATTTGATGTTTGAGGCGAATATATGAATTGGATCACAAGTATCACTTACCAGTGCAGTTCTTGGAGAAGATGGCATCACCGAAGAAGCCGGGAGCGCAGAGGTTGCAAGCGGCTCCGGCTGTGTTGTTGACGCATTTGAGGCAATCTCCAGTGATGCTGTCGCAGGAGCCAGGGTCGTTGGGGTTGATGTTGCCAGAACAGTTGCAAGGTTTGCAGTAATCGCCTGAGTATAAATAAAACAGAAGTTTGGTACGAGTACATTAATGGTACTAACTAGTACTACCCTAGGTACTAACATAGTTTGTAAGCATTACTAATACAAATGAGTCCTTGTTACTTATATAAATAAAATTCATTGATTCATTAATGGGAAATCATATATTATGTTCCCTTCTTTTTCGTCGTTACCTTTTCCCACTTTCTACGTGGGGTCGGCACAGTATGTTAGTTTTTTCCAATTACTTCTGTCAATTGCCATCTCACTGGTAACTCCCTTTCTCCTCATACTACCCTTTACGCCATCCATCCATCTCTTTTTCTGTCTTCCCCTATTTCTTAAACCTTTCACTTCCATATTCAAGGCTCTTTTAGTAACATGACCTTCCTCTCTTCTCATGATGTGTCCGTACCAACCCAGCTTATTACCATTCATCTTTTCATTTATTGGCGCTACTTTCATACTTCCCCTCATATACTCATTACGTATTTTATCTCAATTGCATGCAGTTTCCTTTCGAAGATGCGGTTTTACCTGGTAGTTCAGGTTGTCCAAAATACCCAGCGGCGCAATATTCGCACCGGGCGCCTCCGTAGCCAGGTTGACAGTCGCAGGAGATCAGAGAGCCATTTTGACTTAGCTCACAACCGATGGCGAAACTGTTCAATAAAAATAAAGATTAAGTAAGCAAAACTAATTCTGGCGACATTTGTTTAGATTTTCATTTCAGTTTTGGCATGTTTGTTACACAATCCTGTGTGTATTTGTAAATATTGAAGATATAGGTTTTGTTAAAATAACAAGCACGTTTGAACTGTATGACAAAGAATTCTATATAAGATCTACATTATGGACAGGGACAAGCAGATCTACATTACAGTTTGAAAAAAATTTTTACTTGTTTGATGCATATGGAAGTGGGCAGGCGCAGATGAGACAGTCTCTTGGAGTCCCCACCGTCGCGTTTCCATGGTAACCGATGATGCACTGTTCACAATGATCACCCATGGTGTTGTCTGTACAGGCCTGAGAATACAAAACAATATCGTCTAGTAAAATGTTGATATCGTCAATTTTTTTTAATTTTTTAAATAACATAAGCTTTATTTTATAGTATCTTTATATAAATTTCTTGTTTCATTGACCATTTATTTAAATATAAAGAGTCAAAGCAAGCAAACATTATGAGACATGCATAAGAAGAGAATTGGATCAACTTGCTTGAAACCCTTGATGTAATCTAAAGTGTACAAATCCAAATTCAAGATTAAGGTTTTAAAACCATGTTGAAATTGTTCCCGTGACATTGCTACTGAAATAAACACCAGAAGAATAGGTAACTGGAAAAAAAAAATTGTGGAAACTTACCAAACAAATGCCAGTATTAACATCGCACTCTCTAGAGTGTCCGTTACACTGGCAAGGCACGCAGCGCCCCGCATGAGGTCCGGAGCTAAGTCTATAGTACCCTGCCGCGCACTGCTCGCACGACATTCCCCTGTACGCGGGCGGACATTGACACTGCTCTACGGATGTCGCCTGCTTTGATTGGTCGTACTCGTCGTATTCTACTGGTACAGCCACGTCTAGTAGAACGCTCATTAATCTGTGAAAAGTATGATTGTTTTACAAATAAACTCCATCATAAACCAGGAAGAGATATCTGCTCATAATTGGATTTGTTATGTCAGCATTGTGGTGCGGTATTGTAATGGCTAAATTTAAAGGTTATTTTTTTTACATCTTGTATCAAACAAGCACAGAAATTACACAAAAGATAAACTCACTGCGTAATAATGCCTTCATCCCAATACGTCGCTCGGACATAAATACTAGTGACATTAACTAGAATATTCATAAACTGGTCTCTTGTCACAGCAGTTCCATCAAGATTGGTGAACTGATTTTCCGTGATTCTGACAGAATGTGTCCAGGCTGTCTCCGAAGGCGGTTGTTCGATGCTGTTATGGACGATGTAGCTGTTGGAGCCGCCGACGATCAGGTCGGGTTCTGCTGAGGGCCGGCCCTTGTCTTGGGCGGTGTAGTAGATGGCGTATGTGAGGTAGCCGCCGTAGGATGTTAAGCGTTTGCCTGTGTGATATATATTTAAAAGTTAAGAAGTTGAAGGTATAGCCAGATTATTGAAAAAATATATGTACAGCGGTTTCTTGATGTTTGAAACAATATGTACATAATTTAATCCAGGGTTAATATAAACTGTCTCGTTATGTCTTGTTTTCTAATATTAACCAATCGTTACACTTCATACCTTAAAAGACAAAAGTACATTATTAAAAACTTGAGCACCCGTTGATAGAAGCATATAACTTAGATAATATGGTGATACGAGATATATCATCGTTTTCAGCTTTCAAAGGTGGATTCTTTTGACAAATATTAGATGAACTTACCGAGGTAGTATTGTGGAGCTCCGAAGTACAGGACCTTGGGCTCCGAAGTCAAAGACTGGAAGTCAACTTCGATGGTCGAGTCGTTCTGCATGATAGGCAGATCCGGGTGCGGGAATATGTTGAGCGTGCGGTTCACTTCTATGTTGGCTAGATACCAATCGCTCATGCCGTTGATCTGTGGGAATGAAATATTTACATGATGATTCTTATTATTGGATGTAGGTATATGGACAATGGGCATAAAATCATAATTTTTCTCGTAATGATAGAAGACACAGACAGAACTTCATTAAAATTGAAGATTCTGAAAATTATAATTTGATATTTGATTTAATTTTTCACGATGGAAAAGAAACTTTCTTATTTGTTTAAATCCTGGATGTTTGTCTATTTTAGTATTTATTTATAGGGACAGTACTTAAGTATTTATTTATTCTACTACCTTATTATTGTGGAATTATTTTTACCTTTTCATAAGTATCGAACTCACTTTGGGACTAGCTCGATCAGTCCGTTTTGTAATTCTAACTGTGCCAACATACTTCAGAAACCTTTTTTTAAAACTGATTATCGTGGGTTACTTTTGTGCAAATTTATATGTATGTGAGCAAATTGATTAATATATTTCTCACCTCTCCCCAAGCCAAATAAGAGCTGGCGCAGCGCGTGGTCTTCCCGAAGCAGTAGCACTTGGTGCAGCCGTCAGGGTTGTCACCCTGCAGGTTGAAGTAATCCTCTTTGCAGGTGTTGCAAGCCTGTAAAAATTGATTATTTTGGTATGTGTATAGGCAATTCATCGAATTCTTTGTCTGTCATTTATCACAACATCCGCAAGATCAAAGTTTCCCTGGGTGGGAAGAACGTTCGTCCTGGTGTAGTATATAACACAGATTTCATCAAAATAAAATGTGACAATTAACCATGGCATTGGCAGACTTCCTAAGATAAATAAATTTTTAATGTAAAAATATTTCTGGTTTACTCTTTTAGACGATGGGCTAACAACATGTCACTATATGAATCTCAATTCTAACATTAAGCCAAACAGCTGAACGTGGCCTAGCAGTCTTTTCAAGACTGTTGGCTTTGTCTACCCACAAGGGACGTGATTAGTTTGTTAATAAATTATGATTTGGATACTAATGATTAGTATCGCACAAACTAACCTGAAAAGAGTTTAAGAGTAGATTGTAATGTTACTTACCTGTCCTCTAACATGTTTCTTGCAATAGCACTGCGCCGTGTTCTGATCGCACACGTCGTCAGTAGTGCCGTCTCTGTCACACGTACACGGCACGCAGTCCGGGAACGCGTAGTGTCCGGGCACGCAGTGGTCGCACACGCGGCCTATCACGTTCTCTTTGCAGCTGGGGGTACATTCGTATTTCTAAATAATAGTTCGGAATATGTAATTATCAAAAATTCTCTAAATCTATTTACTGTACAAATTCAAGCTGGAAAAGTAAGTAAAAAAATTAGCGACAACGATGAGAGGCTAGGCGATAGTAACATTACGATTAACAATAACATTACAAAGTAGGAGGTGAGGTGAGAGAAAACGTTTATGGAATATTGAATACAAACAAAAGAAAGAACTAAAGAACTGGCACCTACAATGATAAGATGTGAAGAAGAAGTTAATGACTGATTAAGGAAAAGTAATTTTAAAACAAAAATATTAACAACACAGTAAAATAATAATGGAACTGTTAAGAAAATTAAAGTTATAAATATGTAGCGGGAAATATGATTTGAATACTGCTATAGCTAATAGCAGTGAAGAATCTAAATCGCGCAAACAGTTGTTATGTGACATTTATTGATGTCGCCACAAATATTATCATCGAAGTCGACACTATAACAATAGACATACTCGCAATTCCCGCTGTCAGCCTCGCACTGCAGATTGTTGTTGACGACGCCCAAGGGATTGCAGTTACAGTCATCACATCCTCGTTGTACGTCGAAGTTGAACGTGTATTTCTTGCAGCGGTTACAGTCCTCGCCTTCCACGTTCTTTGGGCAGATGCACATGCCTAGAATTAAGGTTTGAGTTGGTGAAACGTGTTTGTGAAATATTTAAAACAGTCGACAAGCTTATGATAAATCTAAACGCATAAATCGACGCGGTGCGATCAAGTTCCTTTTATAAATGAAAAGCAGTTTAGTCGGTCTAATGACAAATCTGGAAGTTATAAGTACAATGTAAGTTCTTGTCTTATTTGTACCTGTAATCTTGGGTTCTATTTCTTGTTGATAAATAAATATTTTTTTAATTAAGTATTTATATATACTCGTAATGTGCCAAGCCAAAATAAATTTTATGCTAGCAAACAATTTTGATCTCGCTTTGACGACTTGTCGTTGCTAAAAATATGGTCATACCTAAAGAGACTAGATATATAAATCAATTTTGTAAAAAGAGAACCGCCTCCACTCGATATCCTCCTTTCTTCAAGTCGGTTTAATTTGAAAAAGCTAAGTGTAAACAAACACTTTCCTGGAATTTATTGAAGACGGTTATAAGATGTAAGGTTTGTTCTTACTTTGGCTAAAATATAATCCTTCACTGAAAGACTTAGTATCATAAATAGATGACGCTGCAAATAAACTCACCGTTATCATCGCAAATGGCGGTCGAAGGGCAATGGCAGGGCTTGCAGTTCGGAAAGCCGTAGTAGCCAGTCCTGCAGGCGCGGCAGGACCTTCCGATGACGTTGGGCTTGCAAGGGCATTGACCCCCGAACGTGTCGCACTCCAGCTCGGTGGAGCCCATGAAGTCGCAGAGGCAGGCTAGGGCTCCGCTGTTGTACTCGGACGTGATGGAGAACATTGACTCGCGGCAGAAATCTGGACGGAAAATTTTTTAAAGTGCTTAGAACTAGTTTTTCTTTCGCTTTCATGAGAAAATCAATTATATAGTCTTTATTACCTCTAAAGGTTTTTCTCTGTGTTAAATCCTATCATCAAACCTGACAGAAAGAAATATTTTATTTATTGGAAGCTGCGTTGATGGTTTTCAATTTTATTCTTATGAAATGTGCAAAATGTCCTGTACTTGACTGAAATTATTCAGTTCATGGATATAAACGTACTGTTATTCTCGAAAGTTAGTTCAGAACCTATCTAAACAAACTAAATGCTAAAACCATAATCTGTAGAAAGGATTTGAGAAATCAAAGCAAAATTTACCGCTACTGTTGCGGCTGATCTGGTAATGGTTGGCGGCGCAGGTCTCGATGAACTGGCGCGTGTAGTCGACCATGTTGGCCTCCTTCAGAGCCGCCTCCGTGAAGTCGGGCGCTCCCACGACCAGGAGATAGTCCAGCCACACGCCTTTGCTGCCTTCACCCTATGAGATACGTAGTTAAATTTAGTAAAGTGCTGCGTCTAATGAAATCTTATAGGTGCGACAAAAATGCATATGAAATTACGAGTATTACAAATATTATGTAGCTCAATTAACAGGAAGCCTTGCAGTGAACGTGGCCTTTCTGTCTTTTCAGGACGATGTCTGTTTCTGTTTACCCCGGAATGGTATTGATTATAATTATGCGGAATATAAGGAATCTTGACACTATCTGACAACTGATCTAAAATTTAATTTCGCATTCCTTCAGCCGCTTATGCATAGTTCACTGAATCATATCCTATGCTTACCGAAAAGGTGATAGTAATGTTTTCAGTAACTGGAAATTGTCTTCTGCCATCAACTGTTTGCAGCAGAGACCTACAGCCGGAATTAGACGGGCAGTGCTCCACGGGCATTTGTGTCTGGTACAAGGTCCCGTCGATCATTATCACGGCGTCTACGTTACTTTCTGTCAAAACAATTAATTATTAGGGTACAATAAAATCATAAAGTTAAGCGGACCTAAAATGAAACCCTGAGGGACACCATATAAAATTGGTCTTGTAGAGAAAACTGATGCTATAGTTTATTCATTTAAAGTTTTTCAAATATTACCCAAAGAGATCCCTATCCATCAATAGTGTCAACAATTTATATAAATAAATATTTATGAATAGTTTCGAATGCTCGAGAAAAACTTTAAACACAAAAATGTATTTTTACCTACATCTTTTTATGGCAAATGCATGCCCAAACTGATAAAGCTGATGTTTTTATTTTCATAAAACTCTTGCGATTGGTGTCCAATCTTATTTTCGCATTAATTAAAACGAATTACAATTAGATTACTTACTTGGATGATCTGGTTGGTAGTAATGCACCACGAAAATATAGTCCCCAGGGCTTGGGACTTTGGTTTCGATTTTGACAGGTTCCGTGGAAGGCGCTAAGTACACCACTGTGGTGGAGTTATCCAAGATGGGTGGGCGAGTAACCGTGTCACCGCCTGATCCGGTCTCTATTTCAACCTAGTCCGAAAATTTAGGATTTAATACTTTTTGATTATAGGCCAATAAAAGCTTTTGGAAAATAAGTTGTGATTGCAAATACGTTTCTTCGACTATGTAAAGGGATTCTTAAAGTTTACAGCCAGTATACTATATACTCGTATCTATAATGTATCTGTTTACGTCACTCCTGTTTTGTGGTACTTTTATTACAGATAGTCTTGTATGAAAATAGTAATGAAACTGGGTGAAGTCAAAGAAGTATGTAGGGATCTTGGAAAGTGTAAAGTTGTACCCCTCCGCGCAAGAGATGTAATATTTTGGGTATATCACTTACCTTTTTGGAGTCGACAGCGGCTGAGAACACAGCTGGTTCGCACTTTCCATTGCGTCGCAAACAGTACGGCCTCGGAGTCATGTAGTCCAAGTGCCAATCTGCCTCCGGGATAGCTATTATAGACTTGATGCCTGCTAGAGTGTCGCGTTCACCCTGGATAAGATCAGAACATCAATTATTATCAATTATAATTACTATGACTGTCTGTTTCTTGGCACTGAATAAAAGGACCACTTAATATATTTCCCATGGATGTCGTAAAAGGCGACTAAGAGATAGGCTAACAAACTTAGGATTCTACTTGTAGGCGATGGGCTAGGAACCTGTCACTAGTAGTAGTTCAATTCCATTAGAAAGCCATACAGCTGAACGTGGCCTTTCGGTCTTTCCAAGACTGTTGGTCGTCTGTCTACCTCGCAAGGGATAAAGACGTGATAATATCTTTGTAAGTAGTAATCTGACATAACGTTACATACATATAGTAATAAACTGCCCAATACTAAGAACCCTAAGATCTAAAAAGAGTCTGAATGAACAGTAAATTCAAAAGCTTCAATACTTACATCCAAATGCACAGTGTTCTCCTTACTCGTGACTTCGACCACGTGTATCATGGTCAGGTCATTGACCACCACCTGTCTACAAGGCGACGTATACGGACACTCGTTCAGCTTCACGATCGCATACGTTTCCGGATCGGAGCCGGATTGGAACCGGACGGTTAAAGTGTTCCTTGCAGAGAACGCGTAGGATTCGTTCGAAGCGGTCATGTCATTGCCAACTGGGGTCACGTATTCGACTACGAGCACGTAGCGACCTGGTGGTTCGATGGTCATTGAGTATTCTAGGCTGTTTTGGTCGTTGCTCAGTAGAGGTATGGTGTTCGGTTCCGCGTCCAGTTCTTTCAGTTGCTGAAACAAAATAGGATTTGTCAGTTTTCACAAATGATGTTCAAAGAATACGTTGTGAATTAAGGACATCCTGAAAGATCTGATCAAAAGTTCCCGAAATCGCCGAGCTTGCATGAAGAGAGTTATGAATGTGGATGAGGCGAATACAGCATTTGGAGATCGTAGTAAGTTTCTGCTTAACCTAGCGGGAAAGAGGCGTGATGTAATGTACTTAAAATGGACTTACGGAAATCAGACGTGATTTTATTAAGGTTTAAGATATTTATTTTCATTAAGAATTACATAATTCACTTCACATGAGAATAGCACTAAATTATATCTAATTAACATCAATATCTAAAGGTATGCGCGTACAGATTTGCGTATCATATTCGGTGCGGTTACCTTCACTTAAAAATATAATTATTTGTCGAGCGGTCACTACTTCGAGCGTCGAGTGGTATAGTACATTGATGTAAAGCCCGACGCAACTGGAAGGGACATCGAATCTCAGTATAATTAAATTTTCAGAGTGAACATTCTTAAATCCAAATTATCTATGCATAAATATATAATATAGAGGCCGCCCGCGACTTCGTCCGCATGGAAACCCTATCAATCCCGCGGGAACTCTGGGATTCATGGTAATCGGTTCAGTAGTTTTTGCGTGAAAGAGTAACAAACATCCATACAAACTTTCGCCTTTATAATAGTAGTAGGATTGACTCACCTGTTCGCCATCAATGAAGATGGTAGCCGAGGAGGAGAGGCTGGTGACGTCAGCACGAGGCCGGCCCTGGACGCTGGGGTACACGTAATGTCGGCACAGATTGTTGTCGTTCACCACACAAGGCTTGTCCACCAGCTTCGTCAGCATGGTCGCTTCATAGTACGTCTCTGGTACTAGTACGAAGAAGTCCTGGTGATGGAATTATTTAAACACTTTAAAAAAGTTTAGTTTTCAAAGAAATAAAAATGTATTTCTTATACATGTTTGAGATTTAAGATTAATATATAATATAAAAATCAGCCAGTAAATTTAAAATTTTAAAGGTACCATTTGTAGCTAGAATAACAATAGAAAGATTGACGGGTTTTTAAACCCTGCTATTTGGAATACCAAGTTGATGAAAAGTTTGAAAAATAAATCGGCACTAATCAAACGTCGTCAATTGCACGGATCAGTCACTATCTACCGTGATCACGACGGCTACTAAAATTGGTACCAGGAAATATATTGAAGTGAAATGCAATAGCACTACTGATAATACATCGAACAAAAGAGACGGAGAGTAAAATATACTCACAATCATGACCTCCTTGGTAGTTTTGATGGTGACGGTCCAATTACCCGGGTTCATAACGAAGGGCGACGGGGCCAAGCCCTTCTCTCCGGCCACCGTCACAAGCTGAGGCTGCGTGGTCGGCTTTAGAAGTACGCTGAATCTGTTAGACAGGACGATAACAAATTTGGATCTTTCGTTCTGAATCCTCAAGTTCGTAAGAAGCAAGAATAAGTATCCAATTATGTTAGATAGAGGCCGCCCGCGACTTCGTACGCGTGGAATCAATCCTCCGGGATAAAAAGTAGCCTATAAGTTATTTTGGGTCTTCAGCTACATACCATACCAAATTTCATCGTAATCGGTTCAGCAGTTTTTGCGTGAAAGAGTAACAAACATCCATACTGACATCCTGACATACTCACAAACTTTCGCATTTATAATATTAGTAGGATAGATGATTCGTCCTTTCGTCTTGCATATAATTACGTCTATATCCCTTGCAGTCTTGGAAGACTATTTGGCATCGGCGCTTTCCTTTGTCATTAGAAAAGGTAAAAAATCTCTCAACTACTCACTTCTGTTGAATATCATTGACATTTTCCGGCGTGATGATGACAGTCGCCACGACCGGGTCTTTCAGAGTGTTCGCATATTTGATCACCATCCGGTAAAGCGATGACTTGGATAGGATATGGACTACGTTGATTACTTCATTCTGCAAATTGAAGACTTGTCAGAGACTCTAAGTCTATATGTTGAGCAGCAGTACGTACACATAAAAAAAAACATTATTTTGCTATCATCTAAGGCTAACAACAGTTTATGAGACATAAACTATTGTTGACACCGATATTTCGTTGATGGCAACAATTTGATATATGTATAACTTATGCGTGATTTTTTTAAACATTTAAAAACCTAAGTGCTGCGATATACACGTATCAGCATAAAAGTGCTATTGTGTTAATAAATAAATAAATATGTTAAAACATTACCTTCATATAACAATGCTCACGCGACCCCCATAATGTTAAGATAACTCTTTCTGTCTTTATACGAGTTACGATAACTGCTAATGCGTCTGCCTCCAGATTCGTCGTATATCTACATAGCCATATAAAGAATATTAAGCAATAAAGTACACTACCTGTAGTATAGAAAACACGACATATCCCTTCCAGGAATACCCAGGGAAGACCGCTTCATTATTCCTATATCTCACTGGTCCAGATTGGGTCAGACCTTCCTCTACTTCGTACTGGAACTGGTGAAGGGTTGGGAAATAGTGTGCTCTGATTGGTCGGTCACACCGTCGGCCTTCGACTCTGGAGTGGCAACGACATTGGCCGGTCAACTTGTCACAATTGTTGTCGATGGATCCACCGGGGTCGCAGTCGCATTCTGTTGCACAGTTGGTACTTTAGTCCAAGTTGTACCAATTAAGAGGTACATACATATAACACATACATGTTTGGAAGGTAATTTAAAAGGATTGAACAACGTTCTGAACTGAAATATATAAAGCTTGATACCATTAACAGGATTCAAGAAGAAGGAAATCATCTTTTTTTTATCTTTCAGTAGTTTTAGTTTTAATATGAATTTATTTTAATTAATTTATAAAAAAATATATAAACATTGCTATAAATTAAATATAAATATTAGAAGAAGGGGTTTCTCTAACAAAGAAAATAATGGCATAACAAAAAACGATTCCAGAACTACAGTATGTTTTTTGATAAATGTACAGAGACGTTGTTTTTTACTCGTATGATTACCGATCAGCACAAGATCTTGGCTAGAGTCAATAGTAACATCAAGAGAAACTTTGCCAAGAATTTGTAGACTAAGTGTCTACAAATTCTTGGCAATTTCTCTGAGCATTTTAGATAGACGCTTCATACTACTTTTTATACTCTATCTGGATAAATTTTTGTATTGGTGCCGTGTGGTTCCCGGTACCAATACAAAAAAGAATAGGACCACTCCATCTCCTTCCCATGGATGTCGTAAAAGGCGACTAAGGGATAGGCTTACAAACTTGGGATTCTTTTATAGGCGATGGGCTAGCAACCTGTCACTATTTGAATCTCAATTCTATCATTAAGCCAAATAGCTGAACGTGGCCATTCAGTCCTTTCAAGACTGTTGGCTCTGTCTACCCCGCAAGGGATAAAGACGTGAACATATGTTTGTATGTATGTATCTGGATAAAATGATAGGTGTAAATAAAGAAGAATTGCATAATACCAGTGCATCCGAAAACATTGTTAGACTCGAGCTGGTAGAAGCCGTCTCTACATTGGTCGCACTGGCGTTCGCCGACGTTCATCTTGCAAATACACTGTCCGCTTCTGGTGTCGCAGGCTCCCAGACCACCGAGTGTACCAGATACGTTGCAGTTACACTCTGTACAAAAATGAGTTATTAGTGAATATCAACACCTATAATTTATTAGGTATTGCGACTTCCATCAAGGGAAATTATATTAAATCAATAGTTTTCAGGTATTCAATTTCCTGATTTCCTTGGACTTTGTAACGATATAACAGCTTAAATTTTTTTAAATATTAACTTTGAATACAAGTTGCCAGTGTACGTAAAAATTAAAAAAATTAAGTGACTTTAGAAACATAAGTTTTGACAGCTTTCATACATAAAGTTAATTAAACTAAAACTTATCCTATATGCACAAGTATATCTTTTATTGAAATTAAAATCCTCAATGTAAAAATATTTCATTAAACTTACTCTCGCATCCGAGAGGGTTGTACTCTTGTAAGTTCCAGAATAGAGGCTTGCAATCATTACAAATACGGCCGTGGGCATATTCTTTACAGAGACAGAGCTCTCCTTCGGGAACTGAACCACAACCTGAAAATAAACCATGCATTACAAAGAAATTCTTTTTGGTGTCCCGCAAGGTTTTTAATTGGGCCCAACAAAAAAAGGTCAATTTTATTTTTAAATCTCATTAGCTCGCAATTTAATACAAAAGGTTGTTATAAAATGGATATACAATGCTAACTTTATTATTTAATTAACAACAAAAGATATTCTTATCCAACTTACCAGCAAATTGTGGGATGACACCTCTCGGGTCGCAGTTGCATTCTTCACAAGCTGGGTAGTTGTAGAATTGTGGCTTGCATTTATCGCACTTGGTCCCGTCGAAGTTGGGTTTGCAATGACAGAGGCCGCTGTCGTCACAGGTTGAGCCCAGAGACCCAGACACGTCACAGTTGCAGGCTGGACAAACAATCGACATCAGATTAATTTATTTAAAAATTAATTAAAAAGGGATGTGCGTACTGTTAACTTATTTTTATAATAATTGTAATAAAAAGAAGTTTTTGTGGAAAGAAGTAGTCTCTGCCTACCCCTCCGGGAAAGAGGCGTGATTTTATGTATGTATGTTGTAATAAAAATATTTAATTCAGTAGATTAGTTGTATTAAGATGATGATGGATATAAGTTTTGCAACATTTAATGAAATTGCCGGTATTTAGGTGACTTCCATACCTCTAGAATAGCAGAAAAAAAGGGAAATTATAAATGCGACATCTAAAACAACAAAACCCTTTTCATTTGATATCCCTCACAGGAATATTTTTTATATTAGGTATTACATAAGAAATCTTATCCAATCACAAAAATCATTCTTAGTTATAACAAAACATATTTCAGAGAACTGTTATAAGGTTCATGCATGCCAAAAACATTACTTTAACTAATACATACAAACATAAAATCACACCTATTTCCCGGAGGAGTACCCAGAGACTACATCTTTCCACTTGCCGCGATCTCTTTATCCTACCTTCGTTTCATCTACATTCATAAAAAATATACAATTTATAACTCACGTAAACACTCAGGGTACTTATAATACCCAGGGGAGCACTGTGCACACTGCTTGCCCCCGAAACTGACCAGACAATTGCACTTGCCGTCCGCGGAACAGCTGGTGGAGGTGGAGCCAGTGGGGGAACAGTTGCAGGGCACGCATTGCCGTTCCCGACCCCGGACCTCCATGAAGTAGCTGTGAAGGTTTCCATTAAATTAATACACATAATCACGTCTATATCCCTAGCCTTGAAATAAGATAAATAAAATAAATAGGTATATACGGGACAAATTACACAGATTGAGTTAGCCTCGAAGTAAGTTCGAAACTTGTGTTACGAGATACTAACTCAACGATACTAAGAGAGGAAAAACTATAAATTAAAATACAGCCCGATAATAGCCAGACTAGTATTCCGTTTTTACCATTTAGGTATGAAACCCTAAAAAATAAGTCTGATAATCGACCCTTAACACGATTGAGCCTTAAAATGCATACATACAGACATACATATGGTCACGTGTATATCCTTTGCGGGGTAGACAGAGCCAACGGTCTTGAAAAGACTGATAGGCAACGTTCAGCTATTTAGCTTTAAGATTGAATTGAGATTCAAATAGTGACAGGTTGCTAGCCCATCGCCTAAAAGAAGAATCCCAAGTTTTATTAACTTATCCTATCCTAGCCTATCTTTCGCGATAGGAACGAGATGGAGTGGTCCTACCTATTCTTTTTTTTTTGGTGCCGGGATCCACACGGCGGTTATTACAGAATTGAGATTACTAGGTACTAAGTTATTAAACTCATTTAGGGAAATGATACATACATACATAAAATCAGGCCTCTTTCCCGGAGGGGTACAGAGACTACCTCTTTCCACTTGTCACGATCTCTGCATACTTCCTTCGCTTCATCCACATTCATAACTCTCTTCATGCAAGCTCGGCGGTTTCGGGTAAAGAAAGAAAGAAAGAAAGAAAGAAAAATCTTTATTTGGCGCAAGATGTACTTTTGACCTGATCCTTTACCAGGACGTCCTTAATGAGGGAAATGTTTCGGGTACTTTTGAGCCTTTATCAGGACGTCCTTAATTAGGGAAATGATAATAATGAATTACCCAGAAATGCACTGGTCGCAGCGGGCGCCGCCGAAGCCGACTTTGCAGATGCACTGGCCCGTGACGTCATCGCAAATGCTTGCTTCAGTACCGCTGATATCACAGTTGCATTCTAAAAACAGAACATTTTAAATAAATCTTGGAAATATATAGTTATCATCAATGCATACATACATATGATCACGTCTATATCCCTAGCGGGGTAGACAGGGCCACCAAACTTGAAAAGACTGATAGGCCACGCTCAGCTGTTTGGCTTAGTGATAAATTCAAATTCAAATTCAAAATTTTTATTCATTATTATAGGATACTATATATCGCTTAATAATTGTCGTATGGTTTAACAACATTAGTTGACGTCAAATAAATTACTTAAAGATACTGATAGAATTGAGATTCAAATAGTGACAGGTTGCTAGCCCATCGCCTAAAAGAGGAATCCCAAGTTTATAAGCCTATCCCTTAGTCGCCTTAGTTTTACGACATCCGTGGGAAAGAGATGGAGTGGTCCTATTCTTTTTTGCAATGGTGCCGGGCACCACACGGCACACTACTACTACTAAAAATATTAAGCCTTTGATTAAAGCAACACTGATGATAAATGATTATCATCTATACTAATATTATAAAGCTGAAGAGTTTGTTTGTTTGAACGCGCTCATCTCAGGAACTACTGATTCGAATTGAAAAATTAGTTTTATGTCGCATAGACCATTTATCGAGGAAGGCTTTATGCTATATAACATCACGCTGCAACTATTAGGAGCAAAGAAATAATGGAGAATGTGAAAAAAATCGGTGAAAATTATTCATCCATGAGGGCTTCAATGATGCCCGAATAACTATACCACGCCGTCGAAATCACGGGCACAGCTAGTTAATATATAAACAAACTAACGTTTGCACGTTGGGTAGTTGAAGTATCCGGCCTCGCACTGGTTGCATGTGCGGCCACTGTACTTGCTTTTGCAGGTACAGTCGCCGGTGGTTTTGTCGCAAATCTGCGACACCGACCCGATAGAGTTGCACTCGCAATCTGATGAAGAAGAATAAAGAAGAATAAAAGAACAATTTCAATTTGAAATACTGTATGTAATAAATGAATTATCTTAAAATTTTAGTTACATAAATCTTATATATAAAATTGTAGTGTCACAATGTTCGTTCCCGTACTCCTCCGTAACGGCTTGGCCGATTCTCGTGAAATTTTGTAAGTATATTGAGTAGGTCTGCGAATCGGCCAACGTCTATTTTTCATACCCCTTAGTGATAAGGAATGTCCACCCTTAAAATTTTTTTTAAACTAGAAATTACTTGAAAATTATTTATATGTCAAAACAACGTTTGCCGGGACAGCTAGTAGTTAAGTAAATAAAAAATAACAAACACAACTTACTTTTACATTCCGGCGAGTAGTATCCATCTGCGCAAATTTCACACGAATTTCCAGCGTAGTTGAATTTGCACGGGCACTGGACAAGAAATGAAATTTTACTGTTATGAGAACAAACAAATTTAGTATCGCATTTATAATTCCTATACTATATATATATATATATGTATATATTATAGAACTGCAGTACAAATATAAAATGTACTGCAGTTCTATAAAACGGCTCTAGCGATTTCATTGAATGTTGAAGTAAATATATATATATATTATCTCGGAGATATCAAATTTCAATGAAATCTGTGGCGACATCTATACGCCACTCGTCACAACATCCAATCAAACAACTACTGTCAATCATCGCGCAGAAATTGACGCGCTCAACCAATAGCAGCGAAGAATCTAATACGCGATTTCAAAGATTTCACGGATTGGAGCTATATATACAACCTCCGACGCAACATCGTTGGAGCCGCGGTTCCCCAGGCACAACACCTAGCCTGGCGGAAGATCTTCCCTTTGGTGGCGGTCAAGCCGAATCATCACTCCCGCTACAAATCGTTACAGCTTTCGAGACATAAGGCATAAATAAAATACATACTCGTATAATACTCCAAGTTCAACTTGTTTGTTTCTGTAAGTAACTTCTTAGATTCTCGACCATATGATACTTTTTCTTTGTCCTTTATATTTGAAATGAAGTCTGTCAATATTACATTTTGTTATAAAAGATTTCCTTGTCAAATACTTTAAGAGGTGCACTACTACCGTTATATCATTGGCGTGTGGTTCCCGGCACCAATAAAAAAAAAGAATAGGACCACTCCATCTCTTTCCCATGGATGTCGTAAAAGGCGACTAAGGGATATGCTTACAAACTTGGGATTATTTTTTAGGCGACAGGCTAGCAACCTGTCACTATTTGAATCTCAATTCTATCATTAAGCCAAATAGCTGAACGTGGCCTTTCGGTCTTTCCAAGACCGTTGGCTCTGTCTACCCCGTAAGGGAAATAGACGTGATGATATGTATGTAAATAAATAAATAAATTACCAATCCTCCGACAGGAGTGCAATTGTTCCCTTCAGTTCCATTCAGGTTGCAAGTGCAAGGCTTACAGTCCGGGTAGTCGAAATAGCCGTATGCGCAGGAGTCGCAATTCGGCGGCAGGAACTCCTTACGACACTCGCATTGGCCGGTCTCTTCTGCGCAGTTGCCGGTCGAGTAGTGTAGGTCGCATTGGCATGCTGTGGAGATGTTTTTGAAGAATTTTAATAGATGCCGTGTGGATTCCGTTGCTTAATAGAACCACTCCATATATTTCCTGTGGATGTCGTAAAGGGAACTAAAGGATAGGCTTATAAACTTGGGATTCCTTTTGTAGGTTAGCAATCTGTTACTATTTGAGTCTCATTCCATTATGAAGCTGTACATCTGAACGTGAGCTACAAAGTAAAACTCTGTTCGCCTTTATTTCTACGTCTTAAGGTTTAGGGTAATCTTGATTTTTGATAATTTGTTCATGTTTTTCTACAATAATAACAAATTGATTGAAAATATTCACGTTGTCGTGTGGTTCCCAGGCACCAATATAAAAAAGAATAGGACCACTCCATCTCATTTCTCATGGATGTCGTAAGAGGCGACTAAGGGATAGGCTTATAAACTTGAGATTCTTCTTTTAGGCGACGGGCTAGCAACCTGTCACTAATTGAATCCCAATACTGTCATAAAGCCAAACAGCTGAGCGTGACCTATCAGTCTCTTCAAGACCGTTAGCTCTGTCTTCCCCGCCAGGGATATAGACGTGACTATATCAAATGAGATACTCACGTTGACACACATCGATTTGCCCCCAAGTCTTCCCATACGGCCTGAAGTAGGTAGGTCGGCATTTGTTGCAGTTGATACCCTCGGTGTTATGCTGACAATTCTGGCAGACCCCACCACCCTCGTATCTCCCGTGGATGTCCAGGGAGAGTCGCTCCTTTGGCTCTATCAACCCCGCAAGGGATATAGACGTGACTATACGAGATGAGATACTCACGTTGACACACATCGATTTGCCCCCAAGTCTTCCCATACGGCCTGAAGTAGGTAGGTCGGCATTTGTTGCAGTTGATACCCTCGGTGTTATGCTGACAATTCTGGCAGACCCCACCACCCTCGTATCTCCCGTGGATGTCCAGGGACAGTCGCTTCTCATCCACTTCAGGGTCATAGGTGCACTCAGTCGTGTGGTTGTGACAATTGCAAGCTAAGAATGGTTGTGTTGCGTTAGGAATATATTATACTTTGTTATTAAGTAGATTACTTTATTATTTAGTGGGTGTTAAAAAAAAAACTTAATTAAAGTTGTATCTGTTAGTCCTTTGTTGAACCTAACTAAAATAATATACTTTGTCATTAATTTTTTTTTGATTTACATTCTATGCTGGTCAAGTAGCAAGGAAAAAAAACTATTTTGTAATGACTATAAAATTGATTGAGAAACACGTGTATTTTTATTAAATCAAAAAGTTCACACGCTCTATAATGTCAATCTTTTACCAATATATCAATTTTTCGAGAGAATAACAAACAAAGGCCAATTTAATCCTATATTGTAACACTCCGCTGTGATTGGCATTCGAAAAATACAATTTTCGAACCAATTGTAAAGTTACACTAGCAACGAAACGTTCGGATTTCTGTCAAAAATTCCAAACTGAAAACCGTGTTCCACAAAATTTAGATTGCCAATTGTTTTGCTATTCCATTTTTGAGTTTGTTATAACCGAACGGCCAGTATTTTGCAAAAATGGAAAAGGTATTCCTTTGTAAATGTTATTTGAGCGGGGTATGTAAAAATTCTTTTTTAATTACCTATGCATTGTATGTGGCCAGTATTTTTGAGTAAATAATAAATAATCACAACCTTTTATTAAATTTAATAAAAAAGGTCGGTTTAATGCTTAATTCTATATGAAACTAAAGAAAGTATCTAATAAACCTTATGATGAAAATTAAATTTTATGATGACACGACCAATCATAATCACTTAGCGATGGACTTGGCGACATCTCTGCGCCGCAAGTCACAACAGCCAATGACGCGACGTTATCAGCCTATAACAGTTAATAGTCTAAATCGCGCAAGCAAAGATTTCACGGATTGGAGCATATATAGGGGAAAGTGGTCACCATTCGTACGCGGGGCACATTCGTACAGTTAGTATAACAGAAATACTAAACGGGGTACAAACACGGCTTTGCTTGTGTGCATAGACATATCGGCCGCCATGTTGCTGGCGGATTGTCGCGCCAGTCGCATTACAGTGTATCAGCTGACAAGACGTAACGTGTTTTCGCGCACGGTGAGTAATTTTTTTTACCTAAATGTAATTCGTAATTGTAAGTAGAATTGTTATGTTTTTGATAAAATGGTGATGTTTAATCAATGTTAACATTGTTTATTTTGAGCTTTAATTGTTATATTTCTCAAACTAAATTAGAATTTGTATAAAGTTTTATCTTAATTTAGTGCAAAGGCATGGGGTGCATTCGGACAGCCAGACAGGAGGCACATTCGTACGGGTACGAATGCTCCCCTTTAGATTTTATCAACTACCAGTATATTAAAATTAAATTTTTATGAAATAAAATATAGTAGGTATTACCTTTTAAAGTATTCTTGTTCTAACAAAATGAAATATTTTTATTAAGTCGACCTTATAATTATTTTTTTTATTGCAGAATCATGGTGCGAAAAAAAGACTTCTGTTGTCTATTATGTCGGAAAAGTTCTCAGTCATTATTCGGATACAGAGATGAAAATAAGTTATCTTCGGAAGAAACCGGGATTATCGTGGTCCTTCATTTTCCTCGATATAGAAGACATACACACTGTGTATATCAGCGATGTCGCCATGATCCTCCTTGATCCTCAACCACGACCGGGTTGTACATGCAGAATGGCTAGAATTTTTACTTTTGTAGTTAATTTAAATAATTATAATGTGCAATAAGTTCCAAAGTAACAACCAAATGTATAATTATCAGTGTCCGACCGAAGGTCTATTTTTGGCCGAAGCCGAAACCGATTAATCGGCTATCGCCACAACCTTCGGCCGAAGCCGAAGCCGAAGGTTTATATTCTCTCAGCACTCAGTAATTAATTTTGTTCAATACTGTCTACAAGCTACAATTAATATTAAAATTATTTTAAAACCTCAATATTGAAGGTTTATACATTGACTGTCTCATATAGAAGTTAATGATATATCATAGAGAGGTTTAGAGATAAATAAACGTAGTACGGACTTGTTTTGATGCATGCAATCAGCAATGTGATATTTTGACAGTGACTCCCCGCCGCCTCATGACTTTCGTAACAGTTCGTTCAATCTCGACGGTCGCTCGGACCTTCGGCGAAACCTTCGGCTTCGGTCGGACCTTCGGCGAAACCTTCGGCTTCGGTCGGGTTTTGGGCCGAAACCGAATGTTTCGCCGAAGTTGGATTTTTGGCCGAAGGTGGCCGAAGCCGAAGCTTCGGTCGGACACTAATAATTATATACTTTAAGTTTAAATTGTCAAAGTCAGTACAACGATGTTATACAAAATGATTGTAAACATCTCATTTAGACTTAGAATTATCAATAAGTAAACTAAGGATGTGCGATTTTATTTTTTGTTATTTTTCTAAAGAAAGATTTATCGACTATGAGTCAAGTCACAAGTTATTAAGTTAGTTCTTTGATAAATAAATATTTTTATAATAAATAATAAAAATTTAACGACTTTAATTGGCATTTTAATTTCCTATATGAATCTACCCCATGCTGTACGAAAGTACCCCGCCTACTGTACGAACGTACCCCGTACGTGGGGTACATTCGTACAAATATCTTATCATAAAAAAATCACTATAACCCTTTAACCTTTTGACATAAAAGTTTCGAACTTTTTTATAACAAACTACAATATATTTGTTATACTTAGGAACATAAACAATATAAATTCGGCAATTAATCATAAAGTAAAAAAAAATAATCTAAAAAGTGTACGAAGGGTAACCACTTTCCCCTACAACTTCCGATACAACATCGTCTGTCGCGCAGTTCCCCAGGCATCACACCTAGCCTGGCGGAAGATCTTTCTTTTAGTCGAGCCAAATTATCGCTCCCGTTACACTTATTTCTAATTATATGTATAGTTTTAAATTTAAATTTGTAATGAACATAAAAAAAAATACTTTTAGTTACTAACTAAACTTTACTATCTTACAAGTATCAATGCAAAAAATTAAAGAAAGGACGGCCTCTGTGGCGCAGCGGTAGTGCGCTTGTCTGTGGTCACCGGAGGTCCCGGGTTCGAATCCCGGCCAGGACATGATGAGAAACGAACTTTCTCTGATTGGCCTGAGTCCTTTATGTTTATCTATATAAGTATTTATTCTAAAATATAGTATCGTTGAGTAGTAGTATCTCGTAACACAAATTTCGAACTTACTTCGAGGCTAACTCAATCTCTATATTTCACATGTCAAAAAAAAAAACCATTTAAACAACTCACGTTCACACTCAAAACGGTCCCAATTCTGCGAGATCCTCCACTTCTTCTGCTCGAACCCTGGGCAGCACTGGGCGCACTGGGGTCCGCACGTGTTGTGCTGGCACCTGCAGACCAGGATGTTGCTCTCCGTGGGGGGGTTCTCAGGGTCACAGTTGTCAGCGTGACCGTTGCACATACAACGACCTCCGATACTGATATCCTTTATGCTGTAGAAATACTGGTGAACAATAAAAAAAATGGTGAATTATCAACGTTCACAGTAATATAATGACTTATAAATAGGCTTTAAGTTAACTCAGCGCCAACTGCTAATATTTTTATCTGGGTGATGTTTTATATACAATAAGCATGATGACATCTTTTTTGTGTTTTGGTGTTAATTTAGTTTCACAACAACTAAAACGCTAAACTAATGCAGTATTGGTTAAAATCGCTTCAAAATTTACCATTATTTGCCGAAAAAGTAAATGACAAAAATATGTTATTGTGGGATATCCATGAGAGATAGACATATACCATCGCGGAGTTTTCTGTAGACCTTTTCAATGTGTACAAATAATAATCAGTATATTATTTTGATAAATCTCATAGGGTTCAGCCTGCGTTTGCAATGTAAGCGGAATCAAAATCAGGTGGACAGACAGACACTTTGACTTGACTTTTAGATGAACAAAACTGAATGACGAATTAATGACAAAAAAGCACAATCCAAATTTGACTAAGACGACGACAAGACAAGATAGATAGATAAACTCTTTATTGCACCATAATAAAAAGAAAAACAGAAAAAAAACACACAGGTAATGAGGTACAAAGGCGGACTTATCACTAAAGCAATCTCTTCCAGTCAACTTTAGGGTGGGAGGAAATTAATATAAAAAGGCGATTGACAAGACGTATTGAACATCCGAAAATCTGATATTAATCTGACTATCTCTGAATGCCTTTAAAACTATATTAAAATGTGGCTTATCGAAAAATCGTTTTATAGTGTTGACGAATATTTCGATGAAAAATAAATTTTGACAAGAACATTTAATAGGACATTATTTTAATTTTCATTTCAATTTTAATTTTCATTTCAATTTTAATTTTCATTTAAATTTAATTTTCTCTATTTTTGCATGCCATGACTGGTTAAATGCGCGAAATGTATATGCTTTGTAACACCTATAATTGTACCGCATTTATAGCAAATAAAGTACATACATATAATCACGCCTCTTTCCCGGAGGGGTAGGCAGAGACTACCTCTTTCCACTTGCCACGATCTCTGCATACTTCCTTCGCTTCATCCACATTCATAACTCTCTTCATACAAGCTCGGCGGTTTCGGGTACTTTTGACTTGACCCTTTACCAGGACGTCCTTAATTTGATCAAGATACGTTCGTCTAGGTCTTCCCACTCCGACCTTTCCCTCCACACTCTCCTTGTATATCTGCTTAGTCAACCTGCTTTCATTCATCCTCTCCACATGACCGAACCATCTTAACATACCCTTTTCTATTCCTGTAACTACATCTTCTTTCACATCACAACATTCCCTTATCACGCTGTTCCTTATCCTGTCACTCAATTTCACATAAAAGTATTTGTATTTATTTGTATTTGTAACCCACCGGACCCTCGGCCCTTTCAGTGTTACTTACTCTTCGAGTGACAGTCGGATCCTGCCTCGCGACAGACATGAGGTGCCCATACATGTTCTTAGTTCTCATGAGTCGCAAGCGCACATTGGTGGCGCGCGTCCATTCTTGCAATACGGACGAGTTGAAATACTTGTTCGCAGACGGACGCGAGTTTAGGAGTGAAATCGGGATCTGCAAATTTTAAATATTTTAGCTTTCTGTTGTCAGTCAATAATAGTTGTACATACATACATACATATATATGGTCACGTCTATATCCCTTGTGGGGTAGACAGAGCCAATAGTCTTGAAAAGACTGAATGGCCACGTTCAGCTATTTGGCTTAATGATAGGATTGATATTCAAATAGTGACAGGTTGCTAGCCCATCGCCTAAAAAAAGAATTCCAAGTTTGTGAGCCTATCCCTTAGTCGCCTTTTACGACATTCATGGGAAAGAGATGGAGTGGTCTTATTCTTTTTTGTATTGGTGCCGGGAACCACACGGCAATAATAGTTGTACATACATATGATCAAGTCTATATCCCTTGCGCGGTAGACAGTGCCAACAGTTTTCATAAGACTGGAACGCCACTATCAGCTGAATGGTTTTACGATGGAATTGAGATTCGAATAGTGACAGGTTGCTAGCCCATCGCCTATCGGCCTCTGCGGCGCAGCGGTAGTACTCTTGTCTGTGACACCGGAGGTCCCGCGGGTTCGAATCTCGGCCAGGGCATGATGAGAAACGAACTTTGATTGTCCTGAGTCTTGGATGTTCATCTATATAAGTATTACATACATACATACATATGGTCACGTCCATATCCCCTGCGGGGTAGACAGAGCCAACAGTCTTGAAAAGACTGAATGGCCACGCTCAGCTATTTGGCTTAGTGATATAATTGAGATTCAAATAGTGACAGGTTGCTAGCCCATCGTCAAAAAAAGAATCCCAAGTTTGTAAGCCTATCCCTTAGTCGCCTTTTACGACATCCATGGGAAAGAGATGGAGTGGTCCTATTCTTTTTACTATTGGTGCCGGGAACTACACGGCACTATATAAGTATTTATTATAAAATATAGTAATTGAGCACCTCGTAACACAAGTTTCGAAATTCGACGCTAACTCAATCTACATATGTGATCCGTCGCGCAAAAAGAAATTTTTGAGTATGTCAGGATGTCAGTATGTATATTTGTTACTCTTTCACGCAAAAACTACTGAACCGATTACGATGAAATTTGGTATGTAGGTAGGTGAAGACCCAGAATAACATATAGACTTTTCGTCCCGTATTAAAATAAGTATTAGTAGGATGTGCCGATGCAAAGGTTTCAAAGTTCAGACGGGAGTCGCTTTGTGTAAAAACCTGACTCACCCAATCCAGGATCCCAAGAGGCGCACTCCTGGCTTCTCAAAAAGGTGAGGATGTGATGGTGTATACAATAACAGTGCGTTACAAAATAAATGTGCCGTGTGGTTCCCGGCACCAATACAAAAAAAGAATAGGACCACTCCATTTCTTCCCATGGATGTCGTAAAAGGCGACTAAGGCTAAGACTTACATACTTGTGATTCTTTTTTTAGGCGATGGGCTAGCAACCTGTCACTATTTGGATCTCAATTCCATCATTAAGCAGCGAGCAGCTCTGAACGTGGTCATTCAGTCTTTTCGGGACTATTGGCTCTGTCTACCCCGTAAGGGATATAGACGTGACTATATGTATGTATGTATGTACAAAATAAATAAAGAAAACAGTTGACCTCTCCGCCTTCCAAGGGTACAATTCTGGAGTATTCAGTGCTGCAAATGACGGAGTCATCTCTCGTGATGGGTTGTAGACTCTCCTCGCCGAAGTATAGTTTGCAATCGCTGAAATAATAGTATTAATATGATTTCTTTCACAGGGTCACACATCAAGTTTCAGTATCTTCATTTGTATCAATTAAATTTTACCCGCAGATAAATGGGTATTTAAGTTAATCATAATACAATTTGTCCCGTTCACTTTCGTTCATTCTATTTTTAACTAACTTAAGAAAAAGGTGGTTCTCAGTTCGGCTTATATGTATGTATGTATGTCTGTCCGCGATTATCTAGCGTTTCGCTGAACTGATTTTGATGCGGTTTTCAGTTTCCACTTTCCTTAAAGATTTAAGAAATTTAACCAATTTAAAAAGGAGGGATTCGACTAGTAGCGGTTCTCATTTTATAAGATTTATTAAAGAGACTTCCGCTAATTAATTATATTCGAACGACTATTCTATAAAAACTATAGTTCTTTTTTCAGGCGGCGCTATATTCACCGCTTTTTGTAGGTGGCGCGTTACTAGTTGCTTTTTGTGTAGGTAAAGCTAATTTTGTCGCTTTTTTTGGGGCGTGGCGTTAAATTCACGCGGGTGTAAGCTAGTCTAATATCAAAAAGTACATACATACATATAATCACGTCTATATCCCTTGCGGGGTAGACAGAGGCAAATACTACAGAGCTAATACAAAAAAAAATAGGATCACTCTCATCTCGTTCCAATGGATGTCGTAAAAGGCGACTAAGAGATAGGCTTACAAACTTGAGATTCTTCTTTTAGGCGATGGACTAGCAACCTGTTACTATTTGAATCTCAATGGTGAACGTTTACTTTCATTTTTCAGAACTATTGGCTCTGCCAACCCCGCAATGGACATAAACGTGATTATATGTATTTACGTGTACTAAAACTAACTAACTAACTAACTATGTTCGTAAACTAACATTTAGAACCTTTACGCTTCGTCGTCATAGCACCGATCTGAACTTATCGCTAAATCAATGTCGGCAACTTACATCACACCTACACCTGTAGAATGAGTAAAATACTTACTATTGTGAGTCGGAGAAGTACTGCCATGGCTTGAAGGTCTTCCCGTAATCCGTGGACTTCTCCAGCGCCCAGAGACCAGGTCTTGGGGAGATGCCCATCCTGACGAACACATACGCCACGTGGAACTCCTGTAAGGGGGGAAATTTAACGTGAATATCATTTGTTCCAAAAATATAAAGGTGCGTACAGATTATGTTATAATCTATACTAATATTATAAAGCTGAAGAGTTTGTTTGTTTGTTTGAACGCGCTAATCTTCAGGTATTACAAGTTCGAATTGAAAAATTATTTTTGCGTTGACTAGAACATTTATCGGAGAAGGCGTTAGGCTATATAACATCACGCTGCAACTATAAGGAGCGAAGAAATAATGGAAAATGTGAAAAAAAAAAACGGGGAAAATTATTCATCCTTGAGGGCTTCAATGATGCCCAAAATAACTATTCCACGCGGACGAAGTCGCGGGCACAGCTAGTGCTGTATAATTTTGGTGTAGGTATAACATGTCCACATTATCATTAATTTTGCAACATCTAACAATACTGAACACGTTAAAATATTAACAATGTTAATTAACATGCCGTGTGGTTCCCGGCACCTATTAGAAAAAAGAATAGGGCCACCCCAACTCTTTTTCATGGATGTTGTAAAACTTGACTAAGGGATAGGCTTAACTTGTGATTTTTCCCTTAGTCGATGTACTAGCAACCTGTCACTATTATGGTCTCAACTCTATCATTAAGCTGAACGTGGCCTATCAGTATTTTTCAGAACTGTTGGCTCTGTCTACCCCGCAAGGGTAATAGACGTGATTATATGTATGTATTTAACACGATATGTTATATAATGTGTATATGTGACCTGTGTGACTCCACACGCCATCCCGCGGTAATAACACAAAATCCGAAAGGGTAATAAAAAAATTTGTTTAAAAGTTTAGTGCCGTGTGGTTCCCGGCACCAATAAAAAAAAGAATAGGACCACTCCATCTCGTTCCCATGGATGTCGTAAAATGCGGCTTAGGGATAGGCTTATATAATTACTTGGGATTCTTTTTTTAGGCGATGGGCTAGCAACCTGTCACTATTTGAATCTCAATTTCATCATAAAGCCAAACAGCTGAACGAGGCCTATCAGTCATTTCAAGACTGTTGGCTCTGTCTACCCCGCAAGGGATATAGGCGTGATTATATGTATGTATGTATGCATGCATAAAAGTTTAATATCTTGTTGCACTCATATGTATTATGAAAATAAAATATAATATTTGTATTTAATTTTGCGTTATTGGAAATTTTAATACATTAATTTTAATTTCCACCGCCGATTCTGTTATTGAATATTATATACTGAAAATCAATTGAAAACAAAATCGCAATCAAAAATTTCACACAGTTACGTTGAATATTATTTATTGAAATTTTGCAATGAATTCATACATTTTCATCTGAAAATTCACGCTCCCTTTATTGCCAAGTAGCGATTTTCCAATTCAGTTAGTTCGATCTCACTCAGCTACAATTTCCACAAAATAAAATCTCGTTTGCATTCGAAGTTCACCGTTCGGCCAATCAGGTACGATTTTTATTATGTTATTTCCTGTCTAGACCATTTCCTGGGGCTGTGGTAACGTTGTCGATGAGAGAAAAAATATGTTCCTCCTGAATGTTTATTCGGAAATTTGAATTTTCAGAGCGCGCGCCGCAGGGAGGCTAAAAAGAAAAAAAAAAACGGCCAAGTGCGATTCGGACGTAGGGTTCCATACCACCATCATAATGCTTAAAAATCAAGTTTTTTATATGAGAGCCTCTCATTAATAATAAGTTTACGAGTATTGTTAATTAATTAATTATTTTGAAAGTTAATATCCAAGTTTATATTCTGTGAATTTTTTTTATGTGTCTACATGTTACCGTTATTAATTATTGACCAGAAAATACGGAAAAAATCTGATAGAGAAAAATTTTAACGCGAACGTTGTTGTGGGCATCTTATAGTATCTACATATATAAATTGCAAAGGTGACTGGACTGAATGTTCATCGCACTAAAACGGCTGGGTTTGAAATTTCTCGTATATTTTTATGAAACCTAGCGACCCTCCCTGGCTTCGCACGGGTGCAAAATTATAAATGTTATTATACATAAAAACCTTCCTCTTGAATCACTCTACCTGTTACAAAAAACCGCATCAAAATCCGTTGCGTAATTTTACAGATTTAAGCATACAGACAAACAGACTAAAATAGCGACTTTGTTTTATACTATGTAGTGATTTACGCCTCTCCTCAGAGATAAGAATGTAATCTAGACCTAACGCCAGGTGGAAAAAGTAACGAGGTAGGCTTATAAAATAATATAATTTATTTTATTTTTTCTATAGATGCCGGGCACCACACGGCACAAGATGGTAGTAACAAAAATTACATGTTTTTATTACACATAAATCTATTTCTAATATAGAAACACATGTTTAATCGCAATACGACCTCGCCCTTTGCCACATAAACTTTTTATTATCTGTGTAAGCCACCACCCACTGCGTCCGGTGTGAACAGTGCCTAACACGCTGTATTTTAATGATAACATTACCGGAATTTGTAGTTAGATAATGGTGAATTGATTACAAAAATATAATTTGTATCTTGAATTCCATTGTATCTCATTTCTATCATCAGCTGTACGAGGCTTTTTGGTCTTTTCAAGAATGTTGTGGTTTTGTCTACCCCGCAAGGGTATAATAGACGTGATAACACCTCCGTCATAGCTAACCTTATGACCCTGGGCCGCGTGTTCAGTTAAAATTTCAAAAATTTCAATTTCCAATTTTTAATAAAATTTTGTTTGAGTTATAGTTGTTTTGGGCATCATTGAAGTCCTCAATGATGAATAATTTTCCCCGTTTTTTATATTTTCCATTATTTCTTCGCTCCTTATAGTTCCAGCGTGATGTTATACAGCCTAAAGACTTCCTCGATAAATGGTCTATTCAACACAAAAAGAATTTTTCAATTCGAACCAGTAGTTCTCGTGATGAGCGCGTTCAAACAAACAAACAAACTCTCCAGCTTTATAATATTAGTATCGATGAAATACAAATTGAAAGTATTAAAATGAAAACTTAAAAAAAAAGTAAAACTCGCTGTAGGCGATTGGTTTTGAAATAAAAATAAAAATAGAAATGGAAATTCGATCTTTACCGGTGGATCATATCAAAGGGATGGGTGTGTTTGACTTTATGTTTTTTTTCCTTGTCTATGGATTCCGAATTGCCAAATTGAAAATCGAACGAAATAGTTTGTGGTTCCCATTAGAAAAAAAAGAATAGGACCTCTTCATCTCTTAACTAATAAACTTGGGATTCTTTTTCTAGGCGATGGGCTAGCAACTATTTGAATCTTAATTGTATCACTAAGTCAAACAGCTGAGCGTGTCCTATCGGTCTTTTCAAGACTGGTGGCTCTGTCTACCCCGCTAGGGATATAGACGTGATTATATGTATGTATGTATAATACTGGAACGGAATTAAATGCGGATGTTAACCGTGTATCCGCGGCTGTATTGTTTTTTTCGTTCAATAATTTTTGTGCAAAATGCAATCTGTGCATAAAATAAATGTGGCAGGGTTAATGAGAAATGTCGAAGAGCGCCAGTGGTCGAGTCGGTAAGGTGCCCGATTAAAATGCGTGATATGCAGAAAGGCACAGGTTCGAATCGGGAGGATTCGATGACTATTTTTAAAGTTATGTAAGTATAATTGGTTTTTATACTAACCGATGCTCTTATGGTGAGGGAAAACATTGGGAGGAAACCTGCACATTCAGGCAACTGAATGTGCAGGTTTCCTCTCGATCGTAGGGGAACCTAACCCGTATTGGACCCATGATTGGATTCAATACGGGTTATATATATAAGTATATATTTAGATTAATGCACAAATGCTTTTAGCCGGATATGAACGTAACCTTAAACTATCAAAGCTTATAAAATAGCTCTGGAACAAATACACACGCAGGCGAAGTCGCGAGCAACAAGCATAACGTTTAATAAGCTTCTAACAAAATTATTTCAAGCGATGGGCTAGCAACATAATCTGATAATCGTACACTATCGGAATCATAATTATATCACGTGATCAAATTAGGGACGTCCTGGTAAAGGGTCATGTCAAAACCCGAAATCGCCTAGCTTGCATGCAGAGAGTTATGAATGTGGATGAAGCGAAGGAAGTGTGCAGAGATCGTGGCAAGTGGAAAGAGGTGGTTTCTACCTACCCCTCCGGGAAAGAGAAATCCCTCGTTGTAACATAAGCATTTATTTTAAACAAATCGCAAAGCTCATCAAATGTTTAGTGAATCGCGAGCGCAGGTTTAATATTTCGCAAAGCAAACGGATGACATATAAGATCGCGTTAAATGCGTCGCGTTGCCTCTTTCTGAGAACTGCATAAACTGCATGACTTCTTTGAAACTTAATACAGTTATTATTACGTTTGTCATCTGACAATACAGAATAGCGAGTAAGCAATATATTCTCTAGTCATTCTTTCAGCGTTAGTATTAGCATAGAATAATACATACATACATACATATGGTCACGTCTATATCCCTTGCGGGGTAGACAGAGCTAACAGTCTTGAAAAAACTGAATGGCCACGTTCAGTTATTTTGCTTAATGATAGAATTGAGATTCAAATAGTGAAAATTATTTATCCTTGAGGGCTTCAATGATGCCCAATTTAAAATAACTATTCCACGCGGACGAAGTCGCGGGCACAGCCAGTGAAGGTATAAAAAAAACATTAAATATATGACTGAAAAGTTAGACTAGAACCAAGGCTAAAGCTTGTCTCATAAGCAATTTATAGAATGCAAAGCAAAAGTTTGGAAGTGACTTGAACGGAGTATCTAACGAAATGCATCGCTGAAACACGGTCTATAATTAATTTTATGTCTCTACTCGGCGTCGGTGAAGTAACGCGGGTCGTTGACCTTCCAGTGGCATAATGCTGTTATTTCGGGACACATCCCGAATGGGACATATGGCCATTCGGGACGTTTTCAGTCACTATAAATCTATACTAATATTATAAAGCTGAAGAATTTGTTTGTTTGAACGCGCTAATCTCAGGAACTACTGGTTCGAATTGAAAAATTGTTTATGTGTTAAATAGACCATTTATCGAGGTAGACTTTAGGCTATATAACATCACGCTGCAACTATTAGGAGCGAAGAAATAATAGCAACCTGTCACCATTTGAATCTCAATTATATCATCAAGCTAAATAGCTGAACGTGGTCTTTCAGTCCTTTCAAGACTGTTCGTCTACTCCGCAAGGGATATAGACGTGACCATATGTATGTACGTATGTCTTTATAATAAATTGTAGTATATTTTATGCAATTTTGATCATGAAGTTTGTAAAAGCAGGATACAATTTGGCTCTGGGGCAGACATATAATTTGTCCACGCCAGTCAGAATGTGTAGTATAAACAATTAATTCTAAGACGAACGATGACATCATTTGTTGCAGATGATCTGAATTAAGTAGAATTTACAGAGAACATTGATACATTGGGATACCTAAACCCTACTTATATTATAAATGCAAAAGTTTGTGAGTATGTCAGGACCTCAGTATACATACATACATATGGTCACGTCTATATCCCTTACGGGGTAGACAGAGCCAACAGTCTTGAAAAGACTTCAGTTCAGCTATTTGGCTGATGTCAGTATGGATGTTGATGTAGATCCAAAGATACGAATGACAGAGAAGCGTTATGAAATCAAGTCCAGCTGTTATACTTAATATATTACGCGCAAAAAGTTTAAATAAAAAATACTAAGTCCTCCGAAACCTAGGCTGGTGTTTTTAACGCTAATCTATACTAATATTATAAATCTGAAGAGTTTGTTTGTTTGTTTGAACGCGCTAATCTCAGGAACTTTTGGTTCGAATTGAAAAAATATTTTTGCGTTGAATAGACCATTTATTGAGGAAGGCTTTAGGCTATATAACATCACGCTGCAACTATAAGGAGCAAAGAAATAATGGAAAATGTGAGAAAAAAACCTGGGATAATAATTCATCCTCGACGCCCTCAATGATGTCCAAAATAACTATTCCACGCGGACGAAGTCGCGGGCACAGCTAGTTATGTATAGAAAATAGAAGTTTAATAAATAATCGAGTCTCACCTGCCGCAGGTCACAGCTAGTTACGTATTACATCCTATCCTATCCTACTACTATTATAAAGGCGAAAGTTTGTATGGATGTTTGTTACTCTTTTACGCAAAAACTACTGAACCGATTACCATGAAATTTGGTATGTAGGTAGCTGAACACCCAGAATAACACATAGGCTACTTTTTATCCCAGAGTTCCCGCGGGATTGATAGGGTTTCCATGCGGACGAAGTCGCGGGCGGCCTCTAGTTAATAGAAATGGAGTCTCACCTGCCCCAGGTCAATGGTGAGGTTGATTTCGTTGTACTTCATCCCCCGGGACAGCGGCGGGCTCTGCCACCAAGTCTCCATGCCGTCCACAGCATATTCCGGGGGGTGTTTCTTGGTCTCGCTGGTGGAGTCGCAGATGTCACAAATCTAGGGGAAAAATAAATATAAGTTAAATGAGACACTTATAAAGGTGGGATGCTTTTTTGAGGCGATGGACTAGCAACCTGTCACTATTTGAATCTCAATTCTATCATAAAGCCAAACAGCTGAACGTGTCTGAACTATCTGTAAAATTATAAGTTAAATGAGTCATTTATAAAGATGGAATGCTTTTTTGAGGCGATGGGCTAGCAACCTGTCACTATTTGAATATCAATTCTTTCATAAAGCCAAACAGCTGAACGTGTTTGAACTTATCAGTTTCTTCAACACTTTTGGCTCTGTCCACCCCGCAAGCGATAAAGACGTTACTATATATATCATCATGTATACTTGAAATTTTGATATTATATTATAAATGTGAATGTGTGTTAGTTAATCCTTTAACTTCAAAAAAAATAAACCATTTTCGATAGAATTTTGGTAGGACAAAGGGTGTTTACGCCTCAGACCTTTTTATGTTGAAGGGCAAAAACTTTGGTCTCAAGATCAAGTATTTCAGTTTCCATGAATGATCCATCTGCGCGTACGCAGTCGCGGGCAAAATCCACTCAAACAAACATTCGCGTCATATTGTTTCAACTGTGTATCATCTGGTGAACATCTAAATGAAATCAGTTTTTGACAACTAATAAAAAAAAAACCTATTATCATTGAAAATACTGCATGAACCACGCCGGCCATAAAGGGCGCATTCATACAACACCCATCTTTTTTTGACCGCGTCAGCACAAAAACATTGCGACAAAAGATTTGCATTTGGCGGCCATGTGTTTGGGAATCTGGAGTTTGTGAGAGGAGTCGGAATAATAAGTGACTGTTTGTTTACGTCTTGTGTGTGGCTCTGAGTACCACGTAAGGGATGAAATATGTGTGTATGTGTGTAGTTAAAGAATGGTTGTTTATTTTTTAATGAACTTTTAGAATTTTAGTGTATGGATCTCACAGTAATCTGAAAACTATTAATAGGAGTATATATATGTGCCGTGTGGTTACGGCACCATTTAAAGGAAAAAAACAGGACCACTCCTTCTCTTTCGTATGGATCTCGTTAAAGGCGACTAAGGGATTATACCCTGTAGGGAATAAACACGTGACCTGTATATGTTAATCTACATCCGAATAAAAAAAAAACTATAATTTACCGCCTTTAATCTAGTGCCTATAAAATTTAAAAGCAATATAGCAGCAGCATAAGATAATAACTTTATTCCGAGAAATCCAGGTTGTACGAGGTATTACAACGGAGTTGGGTACGGATAGGGGCGGAGTCGGGGGGAGAGTGCTAGCTTAACGACCATACATACATACGGTCACGTCTATATCCCTTGCGGGGTAGACAGAGCCAACAGTCTTGAAAAGACTGAATGGCCACGTTCAGCTATTTGGCTTAATGATAGAATTGTTATTCTAATAGTGACAGGTTGCTCACCCATCGCCTAAAAAAGAATCCCAAGTTTGTAAGTCTATCCCTTAGTCGCCTTTTACGACATCCGTGGGAAAGAGATGGAGTGGTCCTATTCTTTTTTGTATTGGTGCCGGGAACCACACGGCACGACCATACATACATACATAAAATCACGCCTCGTTCCCGAAGGGGTAGGCAGAGACTACATCTTTCCACTTGCCACGATCTCTGCATACTTCGTTCGCTTCATCCACATTCATAACTATCTTCATGCAAGCTCTGCGGTTTCGGGTAAGTACTCTTGACCTGACCCTTTACCAGGACGTCCTTAACGACCAATTCCTCGGAAATAGTGCTCGACTAACAAATTCAATGCGAAAATTCAGTTTGCAGTAACTATTTTCTATCACCGAGTTACAATCCTTATAATCCCAACTTATATTATCCGAAAGTGTGTTTGTTTGTTTGTCGTGTCTTCACGCGTTATCTACAAAACCAATCTTCTTGAAATTTACATACATATAATCTCGTTTATATCCCTTACGGGGTAGACAGAGCCAGCAGTCAGACTGACTGACTGACGTTCAGCTGTTTGGCTTAACGATAGAATTGAGATTCAAATTGTGACAGGTTGCCTATCCCTTAGTCGCATTTAACGACATCCATGGGAAAGAGATGGAGCGGTCTTATTCTTCTGATTGTATTGGCGCCGGGAACCACACGGCACTAAACTTCCAAGTTACAAATATTCAGTGTGTTGGACATTTATAAATAGAGGTGAAAATATTTCAATCGGGCGTTCTTCGAGTAAGCACCTTGAGCTCTCAGTATTTTATATCCTGAGTTGCAGAGAAAAATGTAATAAAATGAAGTGTCTTTCGGAAAATGAATGTTTGAAGTACAATTTTACCTGGTAAATCAAATTGCAAATCGTACTGAATGCAATAGTAGGTATATTCTACTACTATTATATTATAAATGCGAAAGTTTGTGAGTATGTCAGTATGGATGTTTGTTACTCTTTCACGCAAAAACTACTGAACCGATTACGATGAAATTTCGTATTCAGCTACATACGTAGCTGAAGACCCAGAATAACATATAGGCTACTTTTTATCCCGGAGTTCCCGCGGGATTGATTGCACGCGGACGGAGTCGCGAGCCTCTAGTTAATATTATTGATGATTGGTTTTATGACTGTTATTTTTTTATTTCTATCTTCTGGTGTAATCTTCTATCTAAATACATAAAACTAACTAACTTGCTAAGGGATAGGCTTATAAACATGAGATTCTTCTTTTAAGAGATGGGCTAGCAACTTGTCACTATTTGAATCTCAATTCTATCATTAAGCTAAAAACCTGATCGTGGCCTATCTGTATTCTCAAGACTGTTGACTGTCTACCCCGTAGGGGATTTAGACGTACCTAGATATTAAAGAAGAAAGTGAATGACTCACTACAACATCAACACACAGCCAAAACAGGTTTTGAGACCTTAAATTTGGCGTGTAGGTTTTTATGTGGTCTAGGAGTGCACAAAGAGACAATTTGACGAAATTCCCGTGGGAACGGGAACTTTTGTGTTTTTTTTTAAAGAGTATTAATGTGGAGAAGCTATACATAAAATAGCTGAACATGGCCTATCAGTCTTTTCAGGACTGTTGGCTCTGTCTACCCCGCAAGGGATATAGACGTGATTATATGTATGTATGTATTTACGGGGTAGACAGAACCAACAGTCTTTAAAAGATTGAAAGCCATCTTTAGGTAACTATCATGGCTTAATAATGGAATCAAGATTCGAATATTGACAGGTTTCTAGTTCATAGTATACTAGAATCAATCTCTAGTTTAAAGTTAATAAACGATATTCTTAAATGCTGGGAACCGCACGGCGTGATTCCTCTTCAAGGTAAAAGATTCTAACGCTACAAATGTAATAATTAGAAAAATGTAACAAATAACCGACTTTAAAGATGTCGGTCATGCCTCCGATAGCCGGGTCAGATACAAGTTGGTAAATTGGTTCATTCTGTATAATATAACTGATAACGGCCCATTCAGACTCCGTGTACTATTTAAAAAGAGTTGATGACCTCAGTACATTCTTACTCATTAAACGATCTATTAAAATATATATACATACATACATAAAATCACGCCTCTTTCCCGGACGGGTAGGCAGAGACTACCTCTTTCCACTTGCCACGATCTCAGCATAATTCTAACTTCACACTTATTCATAACTTAATTCTTACTATTTTGTCAGAACTACTCTCTGTCTGTCCCGTTATGGATGAAGACGTGACTGTATGTATGTAAGCACGTTACGCTCCCTCTGAGACTTATCACTTAAGCATCCTCAATCTGAATCTAGACCACAGAGAGACCTAGAGGTAATAGGTCTCTGTACTTTATAATTCATTCATATAATCACGTCTATATCCCTAAAAAAGCTGATAGGCTATATTCAGCTTTTTGGCTTAATGATAGAATTGAGATTCAAATATTGACAGGTTGCTAGCCCATCGCCCAAAAGAAGTATCCCAAGTTCATAGCCCTCTCCCTTAGTCGGCTTTTACGACATCCACGAGAAAGAGGGGTACCTACTATTCTTTTTTATATTGCCACCGAGAACCACACGGCATTGTTAAGTACATTTAATTGATGCTGTCTATACATGATACTCGTATCAAAATAGCTGTAATTCGGTTAGCGAGAGACCCGGCTCGCTGTTGACTTGATAACGGAGTGATAAGCTATCACCATCCTGTGTGATAAGAGTGCGATGCCTCCCGTTACGAAACTCTAATTACTTTTATTAACTAATTACTAAACAAATTGCAACGTGTAACAGGGAGCGATCGATGTTGCCGTCATTTTGAAAAGCTTAAAGTTTTTTCCAACATTTTTCCTTGATATTTCCAATAAGTAGAAATGTTTTGAATTTCATTCGTTCATTCAGATAATGACGTGATTGAATGAACGTGGCCATTCGGTCTTTTCAAGACTGTTGGCTCTGTCTACCCCGCAAGGGATGTAGACGTGACCATATGTATGTACCTATGTATGTAATGACGTCTACATCCCTTGCGGGGTAGACAGAGCCAGGAGTAATGGAAGACTGACAGGCCATGTTTAGCTGTTAGGCTTAATGGTAGAATTAAGATTCAAATAGTTACAGGATGCTAGCCCATCGCCTAAAAGAAGAATCCCAAGTTTAAAAGCCTATTCCTTAGTCGCCTTTTATGAAATCCATGGTATAGAAATGTACTGGTTCTATTCTAAGGTGCCGGAAACCACACGGCACATATCTCTACCATAAAATACTCGTACTTATCTGAACCCTAAAATTTATCAAAATCTGTATGTTTCTTAGATCAGATCATGATAACCCTTCGAGCTTTTACTAAAAGATTGAGTAATGTGGATGATGCAAAATTAGTATTCGGGTATCGTGGCAACGGGATAGATGTTGCCTCTACCTATCCCTCTGGGCGAGAGGCTCAATGTATTGAGCGTACAATATAGGTATAACAGCTATACCTATATTGTACGTTATGTTAAGAATAGGACACATTGAAACATTTATTATTATATATTTAAGATCTATGTAAAACATGTGTACCACAATAAAGATGATTTGATTTGATTTGGGCATCAGTCATCACAATCAGCATTACCCAAAAACGATTAGTAGAATTCACATAACGGATAAAACATTCAGTTTCACTCAGGCCAAAATTCGCAGATACAAAAAAAAAAAAACAAAAAAAAAAAAAAAGATTCACCTGTCCTTGAATGACATGTTCATCTTCGCCCGTGTTGGCTCCTCCCAGCTTACAATACAACTCTTGTCCCTCGTCTCCGCATGTCGCGGTCGCTGTGATTTTTTTCCCTTGAGCCAAATTAAAATAAGGCGGCGTCAATATCTGAGCGTCAATAGCAGTGAATAGTATAAAAATAAGTGACGCGCGGCGCGCCATGTTGCGCGTGCGCCGGTCCGTCGCGGAATGATATGAGCCGGGGATGCAGGGGTGGGGGGTGCACCCCGGGGTTCGGGATACGGTGCGAGCCAGATAATTTCGCTATGTTTGTAACAGTTTTTGGGAACTTTTGTGAATGGCTTTTGTGTCTGTGTGCTTTAATAGCGTTTTAAGTTGTGTCTGGAATCAGTTAGAGTTTGGGTTGAAAGTTGTTATAATTTGTGCCTTGCACTCCCTGTAGTAAAGTGGCTACAGTACAGATTAGTACAGTAGAATATTATTATAATTTACTATTCATTTATTCACATCTACATTCCTCGAATGTAAGACAGAGCCAAGAGTCTCGAAAAGACTGACAGGCCACGTTCAGCTGTTTGAGATCCAAAAAGTGACAGACACTTTATTCCTTTTACGACATCCATAGAAAAATTATTAACAACATTATTAGATGATGAAGACTTATATTATTCAAATAATACCTACCTAGGTCATCGAATTCTTGATTTCGAATTAGGAAATTGATTGTTTATGTTTTGGTATTCAGCAAAACTTCACTAATAACTATTATAATAATGTATCGATGCTAAAGAATGGAAGAAATAAGAAAGAATTACATCCGAATTTAAAGTCTGTACCTAAGTAGACTTAAAGCACAACATTTACTTTAATATTTTTAAATCACTCTTCTTAGTTTTCTCTTTGATCATGTGTAATCGAAAAAAAAAAAACAAATTGTCATGGAAAATTTGTCTTTAACATTGACATTATAATGCTTTTTGATAGGTAGTTTTAATATTTACATTTTTTATATGTATTTATTATGATATTTTTTTACTATTACATCCTTGCAAGTGTATCAATTTCAGCGCAATATCTGCCGTCGTTGCTTTCTCGAGCACGTAATCTCCACCAACACGTGCCACCAAAAGAAACTGAAATTTTACCTAATGATTACGAAGATGAAATCAAGCTGTTAACTGCGCCTCAATCCAAAAAAGTATTATATTTTACTGGTGATACGATAACACCATATAATGAGATGAAGACTAAAGCAGAATGGAGACAAGTCACATATCCTATAATAAAGACGAAATCTGCTGGACAAAGTATAATAAAGTCTTATGCTATTAAAAACGAACAATATAATGAACATGTTACGGAGAGCAATGAATTATATGATGATTTAGAAACTGCTAATGGCGGGACAAAAGAAGTATCCACAAGTTTACAGTATTTGATACAAACATTAAGTGAAAAACAGTTACCTACGAAATCGAATGGTTTATACGAAATAGCGGAAGGATTACCAACTTTTATGATGAGATCACATAGTACAAAGGAAGATGATATCAAATATTTTACTACAGCGGGTGAAAGTAGTCTTAAAGCAAGCAACTTTGATTTTTCAATATGGACTTTGCAATCTAAGAATTATGACCGTATGGACCATGAAAATGTGATAAAACTGCCTAAATTTTCATTTAGGCCAACAAAAGCGTCTGCAGTAAAGGCATTTGATATAGAAAAAAGTTCAAATAAACTTGTGACTGAAGGATTAGAGAATCAAGAGCAAATAATTACCAAAATCAATTTTATAGAATCCGCCCTGAAAGAAGAAAGGGATGAGAATGAATGGTCAATGGATATTGAAGAGGTATTAATGCATCCTACGTTACGTGAAGCTGCTTGTACCCAAGAAAGACCAACAATGGTTAAAAATAAATGGTTAACTAATAATGACAAAATAACTACAAAAGCAGTGTTACCAGAAACTGATCATAAAAGAAAAGACGAAATTCCAATTGAGAATGAATGGTTAATTAATTCTGCAGACACATCCTCAGAGGCTATGTCAATTAAAGAGAATCAGAAACCAACCAGGATTCAAAGTGAAAGGCCAATGAATATTGAAAAAACGATTGGAGAAACAGTTATACCAGAAACTGTTCTAATCAAAGAACGGCCTACTAAAATTGAGGATGAGTGGCTAATAAACATGGAAAAAACATCTATCGAAGCCAAGTTTATCGAATCTGTACCGATAAAAGACAGATTTGAGAGTTACTGGTTAACGAATATTGGCTTGGTAGCAACGCTGCCTCCTATACTTGAATCTGCTGTAAGTGAAAGGCCGATTAGATTTGATAATGATATTTTCATTAATATTGATGAAAAGTCAACGAAATCAATTTCATCTAAATCAGAGCGCTGTAAATCTAAAATAAATGAAATATACTTTTCACCACGAAATGAGGTTGAGGATGAACCTGATTTATTGACCCGCACTGGCGTTGTGACAGATGGGACAACATTTTCTACGGGCCTAATAGAAATTGACACAGAATTGTATACGTCAACTAAAAAAGGAAGCAAAATTAAATCTCGCGAATCTATTTTAGTAGCTCCATGTGAATCGGATGTTGACAGACCTTCATTCACAATTTTGCCAGATGTTTCTAAAATAATAACACGTATTTATGACTCAATCCCTCTTGCATTTAAGTTAAGTTCTACCAACAATGGTGTTGATTATTTGGGCCAGAGTGACACGACATTTGTTGATACTTATGAGTTTGTGATATCCAGATTTATAGGAAAATCTTCAACCGAACGAAGTTTTAAAGTACTAAATAAAAGCGAAAAAATACAAACAATAGTAAATGATAAACATAATTATGCTAGGAAAGGAATGTCACATAATGTTTCAGGAAATAGTGACGTCACAAGATTAAAAATTCGAGAAGAATTTCAGTGTTATGTTTGCGGATTAGATGAAATAGAATTCACTAGTTCTAAATGCCACACAATATTCGAGCAGAAACATTTCAAATATATTAGTTATAAATATAAAAGTGTTTGTAAAATGTCTAATTACATTGGTGGATGTTTTAAGAGATATCTAGATGTTACCACCACTTATAACGAAAGAGGATGTAGAACATGGCCGCCTGTTAAAGGTAACAGTTATATATCAACAAGGTATCAAACCATGGAATCCAAGATGAAGAATGTCGAGAAAGGATGTCTATCAAGCCCGCATGCACTGTTAGTTCCGTTTGATCGCCATATCTCTCTATTTTCAAAATTATATGTATGTGTGTGTGCGTCACAAATGTGTAATAGAAGTCACAGATTTTATGTGCAGTATTGTATTGTTCTAGCTAGCCTCATCACTTTGCAATACACATATAATTGGTACATAAGCTTTCTTTTTTTTCGTGTATCCAAACTAGCTGTATCTTTAGTAAGCGTGTAATTTTTAACATTGACCTTTCTTACTCTTTGCCGCAGAATGTCCTTTGTGTGTCCTTTGTGTGATTTAATTAACTCTTTAAAGTTAGCCACATACTATTTCGTGGATTTGAACCGTCATACTTTAATTCAATGAGATCGTGCAGTTGGCAAATAGCGAAGCATACAGTTACCACAGAAATAGAGATAATACTCGTAGTCCTATACGAGTATTGTAGACTATGGTAGTCTAGAAAAATACGCATGGAACTAAATAAAAGCTTTGATAGACTCAGTTATCTTTATTTAAATAAAGGTCGATAACACTACAACGAGTATTGATATTTGTGTCCATCTTCTGTCTTTTTTTCTTTTGGTTGTTTTTGTTCATTGATACTCTCCACGCTAGTTTGCCTCCGCAAAGATTTTGAATCTGAGCTATTTTTCTTTACCTTTTTTAAAGATTCACAAGCACTACCTTCTGTTCTTTTATGTTCTTTAGATTTATCAGATAAATCTTTTTTACTCTGTAACAATTCCTCATCACTTTCAGTAGTACTGATAGTTATAACAGGAATCACAGTAGAATCTGATTGTTTTCTTGGTTTGTTTGATTTTAATGTTTGTTTTTGGTTTAAAGTTTCATCAAGCGTTGATTCGGTAGAGCATCCTTCAGAAGACGATGTTAGGGATTTAAGTTTTAAAGGCTTTTTATGAGTTAAACAATCTTCTTTTTGTTTTTCTAAAATTGCTTTCTTTTCCGTCCGATCATCTATAGTTTCTAATTTAACTTTGAGACCCGTATTCTCAGGTCTGAATTTGGCCTTTTCGATATCATCGGTCTTAAATTCGACACTGTTTTTTTTCTTAATTGGTGTATTCTTGAAAACAATGTCTTTGATAGTCAGTACTTCTTTTGGTAAAGATTCATGAAAATCTGTGTCAGAGTCATCATTAATATTTTTTGACGTGGTAGATCCACTTTTAGTTTCAGCACCGGATATTGTTTCTATGTCAATTTTTTTATCCACTGCCATGTTAACAATTTTCGCAAATATCCCGCCTGGAAATAAATGATGCAGTGAAACTTTTAAAACCTTATCAAAATTCAAGATGAGAACCAGATACATTGATGGAATCAGGGATAAAACAGAAATAAGTTTATGATGAAACCTCATTTTTCTTACCTGGACCCGTCCTTTTAAGGGCTTTTTGTGGATCCGTCGCACTATCACCAGTCATAGTTTTGTTTTCATCAGAATCAATGGACCTGAGAGGGAGTGATGGCAAGGCTTTCTTCCAGCGAGAAAACGGCGTACTATCAATTGCCGCAGAACCAGCTCGCACCCTTGTATCTGCGAGTTTGAACATTTTTCTTCGTTCTTCAGTTCTTTCGCGCCGCAGTTGTGCCTAAAATAAACAGTGACCTTGATTATGTGTCCCTCGTAAAGTTATATTTTAGTAAAAAAAAAGGTTTTTGCTGACCTTCAAATCATTATTGGCTTCCCTCAAAGAATTTGTCAACGAAATCAAGTAATAAATAATCAATATGAGTAAGACTAACAACGGAATCACAATAGCTGGAGATGTAATATACTCCAGCGGAAAGTTCAAGCTCTTTGGTAGAATTTTGTAGATGTTATTCGTTAATATATGAAAAATCTTTGTGTGTTCAGAAAAAGGCCCACAATGCCACGAAGGTTTGACCCAGACAATAGCGTAGCCGACGGGGAGCACGCATAAAAATAACATAGTAAGCAGAAGTGCAAGGTAAAAGTTGTTACTTTTGGACACCCTGAAAACTACTTCATGGGGGACATTACAAGTCATTACAGCCCATGATCTTAAGTACATCATGATCATAAGCTTGACAACGTTGAGCACTACTAAACCAGGAGAGAAGAACATCCCCATCCACACCATTCCCTGATTATTTATTAGATGCAGTATATTCTCAGCAATTTTGAAATCACCATATTCAGGAAATTTCTTTTCTAAATCCCAACACCAACAGCGGTTCATGTATCGGACAAAAAGAGCGCGAAAGAAATCCATAAACAATGTTCCCAATAGCACGAACACCTGAAAAATGTATAGTTTTAACAGTAATTAAGATAATAAGAATAACATAAAATCTAGTTGCTTGAAGCCTTACCAAATCCATCATTGTAAGCTTTATCAATTCTTGTCCAAATAGAGTTTCCCAACATAACTTTTCCAACTTTTTCTTTGTTTCTTTCGTTAAATTGTACATTTTTCTGTTATACTTATCAAGATATACTACGTCTTTAACTTCCCGTGTTTTATTTTTATTGATTGGTTTGATATGTTTGCAAATAGTTCTATAACATTTTATTGATATTATCTTACATTTTTCAATAGCAATTATCTGCGTTACATTATGGCCGTTACAATTAATCGAACAATTTAAAAAATTGGGACAAATTGTGGATTTCGTTGTAGTATCTGTTGACGATATTACATCGGTGCTGAACTCGTAATCGAAAGATGTTGCCTTTTCTGTAAATGAATTTGATGTATCTGCCGTAGTCGGCAATTCATTCAATGTTGATTCGTCTATATTAAGAATGGTAGTTTCATCATTATTTGTACTTATTGTATCATCATGTAAACCTGTATATGGTGTGTAAGTTGAAGTAAAATCGGTAAACATTGACTCACTCATCGTGTCATTGTAAGCAATCCAATCGTATGTTGCTGTTTGATTAAATGCAATATTACTAGTCATTTCAGTACTAGATATCAATTCATTTGTCATAAAATTATTTGTAGAGTTTTCGTCATCGATAGTTGTCTTGACAAAGTCACTTATATCATTCGTAAAATTATTATATAATATACTAGTCTCAGTTTCTTCCGTAGAATATACGGTAGAATCTAAATTATTGTCCTCTATACTATTTGTATAAATAGGATTATAAACATAATCTCTAAAACTATTTACATTTGTTTCATCACTTGTGATATTCATGTTATCAAAAGTAAAGTTATCATCGTATACTTCTAAAGTGGGATCATCGAATTCTGCAGTGGCATTAGTTATGCTCGCAATACTTCGTAATCTTTCTAATTGTTCTTGCATAACCGATCTCCCTGTGGTCTGAATCAAATTCTCGGCTTTAGGATGATTATTCATTTCATTTAAAACTGTATTATTGTTAATATCAATTGTAATTCCTTGCATTGTTGTTAGTGTATCGTTTTCAGTTTTAAATGATTGCAATGAAATCATTTTTGTAGACTCTAGGTCAATTATGTTTTCCGCTGTAGTCACTCTGATATTAAACATGTCGTCGCAAATCTCGCATGATACCATTTCATCGTAACATATTGTTTGGAAATGAAGCATTGGCTCAATTGTGTTGGATATGTTGGAATCCATACTAATGTTTGGTTTCAATGCATTCAATTCAAGACCCATTCCCCCGATCTTCGTGAACAGAGCGAATATCAAAGAATATAAATTGAGCAAATTTAGTAACATAATCCTAAAATGAAAAAAAAATTAAACTATATTGTACATATCTTATGAATAACAAAAGTTTATGAATCATCTCATCACTTTATGATGAGATTAGAAATATTGGGTAATTATGAAAACATTAATTAATAATGAAGACCAAAAGATCATCATTTTGTACACCTTTTTACATCACTGAAGCCTGACTTCGACAAAGCAAGATAGGTACATACCTAAATGCAATTTGCATATTATCTCAGTTCATAAAGTTATAACCTAAACATAACATATAATCACGTTTATATCTGCCGCGGGGTAAACAGAGCCAATAGTCATCAAAAGCCTGAAAGGCCACGTTCAGCCGCTTTGATAGAATTGAGCTTCAAATAGCTACAGGTGGCTAGCCTATCGCCTTAAAACGAAATCCCAAGTGTATAAGCCTATCCCTTAGTCGCCTTTTACGACATATATAGGAAAGTGATGGAGTGGTCCTATTATTTTTTCTATTGGTACCAGGAACCACACGGCAAAGTTATAACGTAGAAAATTTAATGAAATGAAATAATGGGCTAAACGATTGGCTAGCGACCTGTCACTATTTGAACCTCAATTCTAACATTAAGCCAAATAGCTGAACGTGGCCATTCAGTGTTTTCAAGACTGCTGGCTCTGTCTACCCCGCAAGGGATGTCCCTTGCGGGGTAGACAGAGCCGTCTATGTAGACGTGACCATATGTATGTACGAAATAATTACCTTGCTAGCTGCAACCTCAGCTGTTTCCTAGGATGATAATGCTCAAAGAGGCCGAGCAACTCAAACAAGACTGGAAAAGTGATAGAGATGAGTGTGACAACTATAGTCGTCTCGTTCTCGCGCCACCAGCTCCTGGCCTTGGGGTTGTCGTCAGAGCGGGACACAACAGTCACCACGGCGTACGCCGACACGGCTAAGAGAATGATGACGCAGATGTTGACGACTCCACGCAGGGAAATTATGCGCCAACTGTAATGAAGTTTAGGTGTTAGTTTGTAAGCCGTGTGGTTCCCGGCACCAATACAAAAAAGAATAGGACCACTCCATCTCTTTCCTATGGATGTCGTTAAGGCGACGTAGGGATAGGCTTACAAATTTGGGATTCTTTTTTTAGGCGATGTGCTAGCAACCTGTCACTAGTTGAATCTCAATTCCATCGTTAAGCCGAATAGCTGAACGTGGCCATTCAGACTTTTCAAGACTGTTGGCTCTGTCTACCCCGCAAGAGAGATAGACGTGACCATATGTATGTATGTATGTCTAAAGTTTAATCAGAATGCTTTTTACTGCATGTTGCATCATGTACATCCCTTGTGGGGTAGACAGAGCCAACAGTCTTGAAAAGACTTATAGGCCACGCTCAGCTATTTGGTTTAATGATAGAATTGAGATTCAAATAGTGACAGGTTGCTAGCCCATGGCCTTAAAAAAGAATCCCAAGTTTGTAAGCCTATCCCTTAGTCGCCTTTTACGACATCCATAGGAAAGAGACGGAGTGGTCCTATTCTTTTTTGTACTGGTGCCGGGAACCACACGGCACAATATATCTCTGTGTGATACAGGTATGTCTCATTGAACAATTATAATTAATAGTATCGCAGAAGAAGGGTGTTTAGAATCCGTAATTACGCTAAGAGGACATCAATAAAGTACCTATTATTTATTTATTTATTTAAACTTCATTGCACAAAATACAAATGTATAGCACTATTGGCGGATTTATTGCTAGAAGCATTATCTATCACTCAACCATTGGGTCTGACAGAGAACTTTATGTGGGGTTAAACTAAATAAATATATTTATTACCTACACAAAATATAAAATAAAATAATTATAATATACATACATAAAAAACTACAATACATAAACAATATACAAAACTTGTTTTGACAAAAAATCACATAATTACGATTACCGAAAATTATGTGATTTTTTGTCAAAACAAGTTTTGTCTGAGGTCACTTTTTGTACCTACGTTAACTTTTCTTTAAATGAAAAGCTACTTTTTGGCAGTTTGAGCGCCTTCGTCTACATTTTTTATTGTCGATATGTTGATAAGATTACATTTTCCTTTATTTGATCGGAATATTAAAAAAAAACCGAAAAAATATAATCATAATATTAAAAAAAATACCGAAAAAAGTACCCGAAACCGCCGAGCTTGCATGAAGAGAGTTATGAATGTGGATGAAGCGAAGGAAGAGTGCAGAGATCGTGGCAAGTGGAAAGAGGTAGTCTCTGCCTACACCTCCGGGAAAGAGCCGTGATTTTATGTATGTATATTTTTAATTCTTGATTTTTTTTATATCTATGATATTTATTATAAATATTATAATTAAATTAAATTAAAACTAAAGCTAAAACTACTAATAAAAAGAAAGAAAAAAGATACTTACAAACTTATTAATTTAAAACTACTTATAAAAATAAAGAAAAAAGATGACTACAAACTAAAATTTAATTTATAAATTGTACAGTCCCTGCATAGCATCAACATGCGGGAGTGTGCCTAGAAGGCTGGCAGCATTGCCAATTTGAATGGCAATGCTGATTCTTGATTCTTCTTACTTAACTTACTTTCTCAAATTTTTCTTCTTCTCAGCTTCCTCGAGCAGGGCTTCCTTGAATCCCAGGATCACGGAGGCTATCCTGTTGTGAGCGGTCTCAGCGTTCCCTATCATGAAGTCCCAGCCAGTGAAGAGTTTCCACGAGAAAATGCACTCGTCCTCCTTCTCAGATAACTTAGACATTCGGGAATTTTCCGCCATTCTTAAAGCACAGAATTGTTGAAGTGATGATTCCTTTTAGGCTTTTTGGAGTCAGTAGGTGTTGTAATTTAAGAATAAACTAGAGGCCGCCCGCGACTTCGTCCGCGTGGAATCATTCAAGCGTGAACTCCGGGATAAAAAGTAGCCTATACGTTATTTTGGGTCTTCAGCTACCTACATACCAAATTTCATCGTAATCGGTTCAGTTGTTTTTGCGTGAAATAGTAACAAACATCCATACTGACATACTCACAAACTTTCGCATTTATAATATTAGTATAGATATAATAAATGCAGAACATAGATTATAGTTGACGAATAAATGTTGTATTAATTGGTGCTTCAAAAAACATCAAGGGTGTATGGTTAGACTTCATATCTTCACTCCACTTACATACATACATATTGGTCACGTCTTTATCCCTTACGGGGTAGACAGAGCCAACAGTTTTGAAAAAACTGAATGGCCACGGTCAGGTATTTGGCTTAATGATAGAATTAAGATTCAAATAGCTAGCCCTATCGCCTAAAAAAGAATTCCATGTTTGTAAGCCTATCCCTTAGTCGCCTTTAACGACATCCATGGGAAAGAGATGGAGTGATCCTATTCTTTTCTGTATTGGTGCCTGGGACTCCACTTACCTATTCTATTATTAAATCTTGTGATGTAAACACTTACTTTCCCAAAATGGCGACGAAGCTGTATATATAAACGGCCAGTCCAGTTAGAAAGTACGCCAGCGGCATAGCGTACTGCGGTCTCTCTATGTTGCTGTAGTACCCGTAGAAGATCGGTGAATACTTCAAAATACCCTCAAACTCCCAGAGAGTCAGCAGGTTGGTCGCATTTTCTTTATCTTCTATGATTTTTCTTTGGCCATCTTGTTTGGGGTCTGCCGTTAAATACTGGCAACGGAAACGTATGCAGTATCAAAAAGGTTCACTTACATTTATGGCTGGAGTCGTCAAAAAAAATCATCCCACCAGATTTTGCTTCATTTATATTCATCAGTATTAACGCGCAAGCTTTTAGTGTATTCTTGATCAGAACGTCTCCAAGCAAGGTACGTTAGTCTAGGACACCTAGGTCTTCCCTTCCAACATTGCCAACATTGCATATAATCACGCCTATATCCTCTGCGGGGTAGAGAGAACCAACAGTCTTGAACAGACCGCTAGGCCACGTTCAGCTTTTTGGCTAGTGATAGAATTGAAATAGTTACAGGTTGCTAGCTTATCGCCTAAAAGAAGCATCCCAAGGTCACAAGCCTATCTCTTAGTCGCCTTTATCGATATCCATGGGAAGGAGATGGAGTGGTCCTACACTCACACACACACAAAATCACGTCTATATCCCTTGCGGGGTAGACAGAGCCAACAGTCTTGCAAAAGACTGATAGGCCACGTTCAGCTGTTTGGCTTTATGATGGAATTGAGATTCAAATAGTGACAGGAGTGGTCCTATTCTACCTAAATGTGTTCCTTTTTGTTCCTGACACAAATGCAAATAAACAATTACCTCTGGAACTATAACGAAGACAAGAAGAATGAATCCGATGACCAAGTTGACCCAGAAGAGCCACCGCAAGAAAGTGAAGTAGGAGGCGACTACGGAACCGAAGTGGGACTCGATCTCTTTGATCCTGAGCTCCCACGGGATAAGAAGGTTGGACGTGTTGGCCGCTTCACGCTTCAGTTGCTGCCATTTCTGGGAACGGATCCAATGACATGTATCACAGACTACCAGTAGTTGGCCGCAAACTTTGATTTAGCGAACACCATGTTTTAAAAAATTGTGAACATCTCAAAAACTTCTCAATCCTATTTTATTTTGTCCTATCTAAAAATTCTAATGACAGATTTGACAAATATATACATACATAAAATCACGCCTCTTTCCCGGAGCGGTAAGCAGAGACTACCTCTTTCCACTTGCCACGATCTCTGCATATTTCCTTCGCTTCATCCACATTCATAACTCTCTTCATATGTTCATACAAAAAATGTATTTACGCCCTAAGTTGATGAGCTCGTAATTTATTCATGGATGGATCATTTGTAATAGCAATAGATTACATACATACATATAATTGCGTCTATATCCCTTGCGGGGTAGACAGAGCCAACAGTCTTGAAAAGACTGATAGGCCACGTTCAGCTGTTTGGATTTAAAAAGCGACAGGTCGCTAGCCCATCGCCTAAAAGAAGAATCCCAAGTTTATAAGCCTATCCCTTAGTCGCCTCTTACTACATCCATGGGAACGAGATGGAGTGGTCCTATTCTTTTTTTTATTAGTGCCGGGAACCACACGGCACTAGATTATCCTACTTTTTGCTAGCTACCAGCTGTAGAATTTTCAACATATTGTGGTTACTTCTTTACGCCACACGTCACAACAATTAAAAAAAAATCACGCGACGCTATCATTCAAAAACAGCGAAAAGTCTAAATCGCGCACGCAAAGATTTCACGGATTGGAGCATATACTTATACAATCTCCGACACAACACCGTCTGTCGCGCGGTTCCCCAGGCGTCACACCAAGCCTGGCGGGAGATCATCCCTTTGCCGGCGGTCGAGCCGAAACATCGCTCCCGTGGTAAATATCGATTAGTATGTGAACGGGCCGAGGGTCTATCTGGTCGAGTCTGAATAAAATAAAAAAAGAGTTTTCCCGTTCAAGATACGTCTTGTCGTCTCGTCGTCTTATGGTCGTCTCCCTTTAGTGTCCAAGTCGATTGTCCTTTTTTTCACAGTCTGTCAGTCGGTTTTAGTCATCTAAAATGTTAAGTCAGAGTCTCGTTTGTCCATGGAGGCTGAACGGCCGCTACAGAATGTGAAAACTTACCGAAGTTATCAGAATGTTGAACCTCGCGTAGATGTCTTTGGTGCTTTTGGATTGTGCCAGTCTCTGCTGTAGCTGGCCTTCGTGTCTTTTAATGTAAGCTTTGGCCTGCAATAGTATCATACATACATACATATAATCACGTCTATATCCCTTGCGGGGTGGACAGAGCCAACAGTCTTAAAAAGACTGATGGGCCACATTCAGCTGTTTGGCTTAATGATAGAATTGAGATTCAAATAGTGACAGGTTGCTAGCCTGTCGCCTAAAAGAAGTATTTCAAGTTTATAAGCCCTATCCCTTAGTCGCCTTTTACGCCATCCATGGGAAAGAGATGGAGAGGTCCTGTTCTTTTTTCTAATGCTGCCGGGAACCACACAATAGTTTCACTTAAACTATTTAGTTTACACGAAATCCCCGGCTTTAAAGAATAGGACCACTCTAGATTATTCACGTGCATGTCGCAAAAGGCGACTAAGGGATAGGCTAATAAACTTGGGATTCTTTTTGTAGGCGCTAGGCTTGAAACCTGTCAATATTCGAATCTCAATTCTATCATTGGACCATAAAACTGAACGTGGCCTTTCAGTCCTGTCACTATAAACCAGGGTGTTAATAAAACAGAGTTTACGATATTAAATAACGTTTAGATATTAAATAATAATATTGACGGCCTCTTTGGCGCAACGGTAGTACGCTTGACTTTGACACCGGAGGTCCCGGGTTCGAATCCCGGCCAGGGCATGATGAGAAAAAGACCAGAACCAAAAACCAGAAACTTTTTCTGATTGGCCTGGGTCTTGGATGTTTATCTATATACGTATTTATTATAGAATATACTCGTAGTATCGTTGAGTTAGTATCTCGTAAGTCTTGAACTTACTACGAGGCTAACTCGATCTGTGTAATTTGTCCCGTATATATTTATTTTCTTATTATTAGGTATTTAATAACTAAATTACTACCTATCATGAGCATTTTAAAGGTTATCAGCCGACCATTCGACCTCCCGGCGAGCCGCGTTTTTCTTAGGAAATCTTAGAAATACTAAGTTGAAATTTATATCAAATATCAAGAGTTTTATAAGGCTTCTTGGCGGCGGCAGCGGAAAAATCAACGTGACGGTTATACATTTCCAAGTAAGAGACTTGTTTTTAAGATATTAAGCAAGATGTTTATTTTATTTGTTAAATATAAGACCATAGACAAATAATAATGTCTTAATTTTATTAATTAAAAAAAGGTCAAAGTAGTACCTACATGTAATAAATAATTTTATGTAGGTATTTATTATTTATTTTACCAGGAAAGCTGAAAAAAAGGGAGGACTGAGGACGACTAAGGAAGGACTGAGGAAAGATTAAGGAAGGATTGAGAAAGGACTAAGGATGGACTGAGGAAGGACTAAGGGAGAAGGAGGAGGAATTCTCGAAATTCCCGCGGGAACGGAAAATAGTGGAATTTTTGGTTTCACACCGGCGGAGGCGTACTCTTTTGTAACATATAAAAGTATACCTGATTGACAATTTTGAGTTTCCTCCTCATCTCAATTGGTTCCTGTTTGACTGAACTGAGAACTTCCTTGTGGACATGGATGTTCTCGAAGATCTGCTCCTGGGTCACCACGGCTGATTGGATGTCCTCCATTGATATTGCGGTGCTGTGGGTAAAAATGTCTTTTCAACACTTCGTAACTTTAAAAATCCTTTACTTGATCAAATATTTACAGACTGTTGCAAAAAAGTTCAGTGTATGATAAGAGGTTATACTAGTATTCAAAGAATACAAAACAAACAAACAAACGTATATTCACTTGTGTGACAGCGTCCGTCACGGATTATCTCACGAAATGGCAAGTTTCTGTCACTCACCCATGCGTACATCGCCGCCATTACGACTTTATTCCTGCGTCTATGCTTTGCATAACAAAATTTGGTTGAATATCAGGATTAATCTTGTGACAGCAGAAGATCGAAGAAGGAAGATTCGACGGTCTCTGTGGCGCAGCGGTAGTACGCTTGTCTGTGACACCGGAGGTCCTGGGTTCGAATCCCAGCCAGGGCATGATGAGAAACGAACTTTTTCTGATTGGCCTGGGTCTTGGGTGTTTATCTATATAATTATTTATTTTATATTAGTATCGTTGAGTTAGTATCTCGTAACACAAGTCTCGAACTTACTTCGAGGCTAACTCAATCTGTGTAATTTGTCCCGTATATATTTATTTATTTATTATTTATTCTATCGTTGCAGCCGATGAAAGGACGAAAGAAGCAAACAGTACTTACTCTCCAGAACTGGTAGTAAAAACTGAAGACCTCCTGCGGACTTCCTCAGCCAGGAAGGGAGAAGACGGTCTCCTGGCCCGTCCCTTGCGGGACCTGCGCACGCTGGCGCGCCGCTGACGAAGCACAGCACTCAAACTCGCCGAGTAGTCCTCGTCTTCGGAGCACTCTTAACAATTGAAAGTCATTTAAATTTTGACGGCCTCTGTGGCGCAGCGGTAGTACGCTTGTCTGTGACACCGGAGGTCCCGTGTTCGAATCCCGGCCAGGGCATGATGAGAAAAGAACTTTTTCTGATTGGCCTGGGTCTTGAATGTTTATCTATATAAGTATTTATTATAAAATATAGAATCGTTGAGTTAGTATCTCGTAACACAAGTCTCGAACTTACTTCGGGGCTAACTCAATCTATGTAATTTGTCCCGTGTATATATATATTTATTTATTATTTTATTAAAACTCCACTAAATGCTCCATGTAAGTTCCATACTTACAAGGAGAGTGTGGAGGGAAAGGACGGAGTCGGAAGGCCTAGACGCACGTATCTTGATCAAATTAAGGACGTCCTGGCAAAGGGTTATGAATGTGAATGAAGCGAAGGAGGTATGCAAAGATCGTTGCAAGTGAAAAGATGTAGTCTCTGCTTACCGCTCCGGAAAAAAGGCGTGATTTTATGTATGTAACTGAACTTCTTCTTTCATAAGTTACGTGAATATAGAACTAAAGAGATTTTGGAATGAGTCACGGAAAGGTGCGCTTTTAGAGAACTTTTGCACCAAATTCAACACATAAATTGTTACCGTTGTTGGTAATTTTGGAAGAAGTTTCTGTGATTTCGAGTGAGAAGCTGGAACAGTTGGAGCTTCACGTGAATGCAATTTGTCTAGAAACTACGATAACAAGGGAAGTATTGTTGAACTAGCTTTTATTCACAGCTTCGTCCGCCATGTTTTACGCGCCACCTACCTACATACAGCGAAGAATTTAGCACCAACTACAAAAACCGATGTATTTAGCGCATGATGGTGCTAGATTCATTACAAAATTAATTAATCTAGCGCCATCTACAAAAAAAGCAATGAATTTAAGCGTCACCTCCAAAAGCCTAGTATTAAGCGCAATCTACACTCACGATTTTAGCGCCGCCACCTACAAAAGAATATAGATTTTTGGCAAATTCCACGGGAACTGTAGTTTAAATATATATACACAAAATAAACTGGTAGAGAAATCCCAACGGCATTACCTTCTCCCTTTGTACATTTTATTTTTGCGCAATAAAGTTTTAAATAAAATGAATAAATAAATAAAATTTCAATTAAATTGTTTCATAAGAAAAGCGTGAAGAGAAAACAAACAAACACATAAACTTCCTATCGCATTTATATCAGTATGGATTTGCAAATGACACGACACTCACAGACCAAGTTGGGGGTATTCGACTGTGCGATTGTCAGTTGCATAGAAGTTTGTTTGATAAAACTTCGAATTAATTGCATCCACTATGACGCTGGACATACATACATACATAAAATCACGCCTCTTTCCCGGAGGGGTAGGCAGAGACTACCTCTTTCCACTTGCCACGATCTCTGCATACTTGCTTCGCTGGACATATCAGCAATTAATTTAAATCCCATTCAGTGTGTGCCTTGATATGGAATTAGAATTGCTATTACTAAACTGTTTCCAAATTTTAAAATGTTTCTTAGTATTATTACCTACTTTAGTATTATTACTTTTCTTAGTATTATTAACTTTATCAAAATCGGGTCAGTCGTTTAACTGTGGCGACGTCTCTACGCCACAAGTCGCAACAGCCGATGACAAGACGGTATCAGCCAATAACAGCGAAGAGTCTTAATCGCGCAAGCAAAGATTTCACGGATTGGAGAATATATACAACCTCCGATACAACATCGTCTGTCGCGCGGTTCCCCAGGCATCACACCTAGCTTAGCGGAAGATCTTCACTTTGATCGACCCGAATCATACACTGATTTCGAATTAAGTATATAGTTTTACCGATAATTTTGTAATGAACATTGCTTACCTACAAACTTGGGATTCTTTTTTTAGGCGATGGGCTAGCAACCTGTCACTATTAGAATCTCAATTCTATCACTAAACCAAATAGTTCTGTCTTCCCCACAAGGGATATAGACGTGACCATATGTATGTGTATGTATGTATGCTTGAAGCGACCGAAGGTGGTATTTAATACCGAAAGTCTCTACTGAAAGTTGCGCAAGTTGTTGTTTTAGAAAGTAAATTTGCAATTTTTCTTGAAACTGATGATTGAAAGAAGATAAAATAAGTTAAAAATTGGCATAATTCGTCGTCAGGCGAGCCGCCGAAGGTTACAAAAACTTGATTGGCAGCTCCCATCTCTAAATTACAGCCTTCCCTCGGGTTTTTTGTGGGTTTCAATGTGGTGAGGCGAATGAGGTAACCATTCTTTAAAATTTATCTTACGACCATATATACTAACTAGAGGCCGCCCGCGATTTCGTCCGCATGGAAACCCGCGGGAACTCTGGGATAAAAAGTAGCCTATGTGTTATTCTGGGTCTTCAGCTACCTACATACCAAATTTCATGGTAATCGGTTCAGTAGTTTTTGCGTGAAAGAGTAACAAACATCCATACATCCATACAAACTTTCGCCTTTATAATAGTAGTAGGATATTATAAAGCTGAAGAGTTTGTTTGTTTGTTTGAACGCGCTAATCTCAGGAGCTTCTGGTTCAAATTGAAAAATTCTTTTTGCGTTCAATAGACCATTTATCAATGAAGGCTTTAGGCTATATAACATCACGCTACAACTATAAGAAGCAAAGAAATAATGGAAAATGTGAAATAAAAACGGGGAAAATTATTCCTCAAGGAGGAATAATTTTCCTTCAATGATGCCTTCAATGATGTCCAAAACTACTATTTCAAGCGGACGAAATTGCAGGCACAGCTAGTTATTTATAAATCTAAGATATCTCATTTAGATTTGTCTCAGGATTACCGTCCAATCACGACTGTTTGAACTTTAATGGTTTTGCTATAACTGTACAAACATAGGGATTCAGTAGCCGCTCTGATAAAAACTGCAGATAAATCAGAGTTTAGCTACTTACTTCAATGTTCACTATTAAAAAATAAATATATTTAACATTTTATAATCTGTACCTACTGATGATTACAAAATAAAAAAAAAACTTTTAAATCAAAATCTTAATAATTTGACTCGACAAAATCTTGAAGCCATATCAAATTTGGCGCTAATTTGTTTTTTTTTTTTTCTTTTTATTTTGCATTCCAGCCAGTGCTTCCTATTAACCATAGATCATAAAAACAACAAAAAAAAAGTAAAATAATTGTTTTTTAAATTCGCTACAGCTTAACAACCTCAGATATTTAATTAAAACTGTATTCGCATTGCATAAAAAATCAAATTTCAGTAGTCCACCTAGGCCTTTAAGGTTTTTTTCCATTAAGATAATATTTTATAGAAAGAAGAGCCACTTACCACCAGCTGATGGTGAAAACTTGACCTCATTGGGTCCCGAGGAGGCCATGCTCCCAGGGTCCGCCCAGGTCACCGACAGACGGTCCACCGACGGCTGCGGAGACACAGGCCCGTGGTCACAGGATCCCTGGTCAATTATATAAATAAATAAATATATACGGGACAAATTACACAGATTGAGTTAGCCTCGAAGTAAGTCCGAGACTTGTGTTACGAGATACTAACCCAACGATACTATATTTTACAATAAATACTTGTATAGATAAACATCCAAGATCCAGGAAAAATTCATTTCTCATCATGCCCTGGCCAAGATTCGAACCCGGGACCTCCGTTGTCACAAGCGTACTACCGCTGCGCCACAGAGGCCGTCTTTTAAACCAATAATTATTCATTTATAATTTAAACTATTACAATTTTGCTTACATTTTTATACTAACTGATGGTATATATTAAGGGAAAATATCGTGAGGAAACCTGCACATTCATACATCTAGATGTGCAACCATGATCCAATATGGATGGGTAAGATTCCTCTGCAAATTTGGAGGTCCAACTGGAGTAAAACTTGATTGAGGAATGAGTAAATGATACTCAATCCAGAATCATGGTTAAAGGTTCACCTCAGGATCTATTCAGAGAGGTGTGGACGTAGTTAGGTCTATTGCCAGAAGTTAGCGTCTCCTTTTTTTACTTATTATTTGTATTTGCAAAAAAATAATTCCTAATTTATATTTCTCTAAGTGTAAGCTAATAAATAAATTATATAGATAGACCTCTTAGTGATTGTGCTTTTAATCTGCTTAATTAAATAGAACAAAATCGTTTTGATGTTTTTTAATGTTGTAAAAGCATTTTATTCGAATTTTCAAATGCACGAATTCATTTTGTAATAACAGGAGTATGTTCTTGCAAATATAAGAGTCATTCAATTAGCCTGTAATGCTAGTCGGTTAATTTGGCGAACCGCGAACTAGACCTTTTTAATCTTCCATTATAGTAAAACAGGCACCGACTGTAATTATTATCAATTAGCCATTACATTTTCACGTGAGATTTTAATTACTCGTGCGGCTTTTCGCAGAATTAAAAGCGGCCATTTTAATTAATCAATTTGTGAAAACAATTTCACTTTGCGTTCAAAATTGGAACGCTATTGTATCACATTCAAAATTTTGCTTTTACACTATTATATTTTTTTATTTTGATTTAAAAAAAGAATTTAACACACCTACTGCCAATTGCAACACAGAAAAATGTAGATTTACTTTTTAATTTTTTCTGGTCAAGATGTTGTCTTGTTGAGCCGTGGTTGGACTATGGCGAAGAGACAAGGGAAAATAGACCGCCGCGCATAGGGCAATAAATTTTGCGATTTATTGCATGGACAGGTGATTTGCGTAGTGAAAATGCCGTTATAAGGCCGCCCTATGGCACGTGCTACTAAAGCGTTTTGATATGAGATTTAAGATAATTTGTATTAATAATAATGTATTGATTTTGACGGCATCTGTGGCGCAGCGGTAGTACGCTTGTCTGAGACATCGGAGATCCCGGGTTCGAATCCCGGCCAGAGCATGATGAGAAAATAACTTTTTCTGATTGGCCTGGGTCTTGGATGTTTATCTATATAAGTGTTTATTATAAAATACTAGCTGACCCGCGCAACTTCGTTTGCGTGTATCCCGCTACTTCGACAAATACAGTCAAGGCACCAACACATATTGGATACTAATTTTCAATTCACAATAACTTCTCTTTCCCTTAACCGCGTTTAAAATATTAAAATGTTTTTTGGTTTCTGTGACTCTTCTTTGATCGCAGTTTTTGGAAAAAATATTTAAGTAATGTACAGATTTCTTTTTGTCTTATAGGGACGCTGCCCCCGCCGCCGCGGCCGGCCCGTACCGTGCCGCAATACTAATATCGTGATATCTCCTAAACTATATGTCTAAATAACACACTGTAAACTGCAAAAATAATCTAAATTAAATGCTCGTGATGATGAACTTACTTATTTTGATAAGGATATATGTATTATTGGTTATATCACCAGTTAAACATCACCCAACGAATTAAATGTTTTTTTAATACAGAAAAGTAGTTTTTGTGACTTAAATAAAAAAGCTGGATATATGTCATCGCGGACTTTTTTGTAGAACTAATAAACCAATGTTTTTGCTATACATTGTTCTTACTTGTATCCAACGGTATAAGCGGCGCACGCACAAATGCAATCTTCAATTAGATTTTTTTTCTGACTTCTTGGACATAAATCGCTATAACTCAGCTAATATAGTTTCAATTTATTTCAATTATATATAAAAACCTGTCGGAGAAAATACTCTTTCTATTAGTGAAAACCGCATCAAAATCCGTTGCGTAGTTTTAAAGTTTTATGCATACGAAGGGACTACAGACAAAATGGGCGACTTTGTTTTATACTATGTAGTGATAGTAAAGTTGAGTTAGTATCTCGTAACACAAGTCTCGAACTTACTTCGAGGCTAACTCAATCAGTGTAATCTGTCTCGTATATATGTATATATAATTTTTTTTATTGATATAATAACTAGTACTGGATAGTACCCGAGACATTGCGGTCCATAGGCATACACATTTAAGTCTTTTCAAGACTATTGGCTCTGTCTACCCCGCAAGGAATATAGACGTGACCATATGGGTGTATGTAGGTATGTATGTATGTATGTAGTAAATTAATAGAGCCGTCATGTTTGATTGCAAGGCGTGGTGAGAAATATCTCCAAGTGGTGTACAGTCATCAACATATTTATTGTACCTATAACTATCTGATGTCCGCGATTTCGTTCGCGTGTCTGTACAATTTTAAGAACTATGATTTTTTATTATTATTTACTGAAACATTATCGGATGACTGCTTCAGGTGTTATAGATTTTCAATTGTTACATCTCATCAGAAAAATGTCATCAGGATGAACAACTTATGTTGAGGCTTCTTTTCTATATTGACTATAGTTTAGTTGATTTTCAAAATCAAAATGTTTTCCATTATTCCAGTCTTTAATAGTAACATAATAAAAAAAAACCAATTTCATTTAAATCCATTCAGTATAAGAGATTAACGTTTGTATTATAACTATGTGCTATTTTCTTGTTACTGTGTAAATTTCTATGCAATAAAGATATTACAAACAAACAAACATACAAACAGCATTGTCTCAAGTCGTCTAGCGCTAAATAATAATTCCCGACTCAAGACACCAAGCTTACACGTTAATAGAGAGAAGAAATGTAGACATTGCATGTGTTATATAATACATCTAATTTGGGAAATTACAAGGTCTAAAATGTTAAATTAATCAGTTGAAGAAGTTTTGTAATTGAAAAACTGATAAACAATTAAACTTAAATTACAAACATATATACATACCTACATATGGTCACGTCTATATAACTTGCGGGGTAGGCAGAGCCAACAGTCTCGAAAAGACTGAATGGCCCGCGTTCAGCTGTTTGGCTTAATGGTAGAATTTTAAATTAAAAACTATGGGTTAATAGATTTTTTCACAGTGAGAATATACTTATTAGAATGTTAATCAACATTCGCGTAAAAGAAAATGCTGTAGCGCATTTTGTTACCGCTTCTTCTGCTCTGACGCTTTTTAAGCGGCATAAAATTTAGTTTTAAGTAATTAATTTGACGACAACCGATGTTGTGAAACTGAAAGATATGACAATTAGTAAGTGATTTTTGAAATGACCCCTAGTAATGAAGAATTTGAAGTCCTGCCTATCTAAAAGATAGATATAATTCCTTTGACGTTAGTCCTGGTTACATCCTCACCTCTCTGGAGAGGAGTTCAAAGTTCGCCTTTTTATGGATAGTCCTTTTATCTATTAACATCGTAAGAAGCACTATTTGTTGGTGCGGACTTAGGTTACCAAAACTGCGATCATGCCAACATTAGCCGGATGTCTTGGGCATTAATTCACCACACCCTGGGTGCGATCCGTGACATTCGGCAGTCCGTCTTCCGCGGCAATGAGCGCCAATCGTAAGCTGATTAGTTATTCAGAGCAGGGCTGGCCAGATGTGGAGGAAAATACAAATAAGTACAAATACTTTATTTGCTACTAGCGACCCGCCCCGGCTTCGCACGGGTGCAAAATTCGGAAAAAAATATTATATAAAACCTTCCTCTTGAATCACTCTACTTGTTACAAAAAACCGCATCAAAATCCGTTGCGTAATTTTAAAGATTTAAGCATACAGACAAACAGACTAAAATAGCGACTTTGTTTTATACTATGTAGTGATAAATGCGGTACAATTATAGGTGTTACAAAGCATATACATTTCGCGCATTTAACCATTCGTGGCATGCAAAAATACAGAAAATTTAAGTTAAACATACATACATACATATGGTCAAGTCTATATCCCTTGCGGGGTAGACAGAGCCAACAGTCTTGAAAAGACTGAATGGCCACGTTCATCTATTTGGCTTAACGATAGAATTGAGATTCAAATAGTTACAGGTTGCGAGCCCATCGCCTAAAAAAAGAATCCCAAGTTTGTAAGTCTATCCCTTAGTCGCCTTTTACGACATCAATGGGAAAGAGATGGAGTGGTCCTATTACAACAAAACTACAAATACTTTATTTGCTATAAATGCGGTACAATTATAGGTGTTACAAAGCATATTATACATTTCGCGCATTTTACCAGTCATGGCATGCAAAAATACAGAAAAATTATATTAGGTATTATGAAAATTAAAATTGAACTAAATGCTACGTTTGTAATAATTTCAATGACGTGCTTTCACGAAGAAAATGATGAATTTTGACGAAGCAAAGCTTAATTTAACGTAAATAAAATCTACGAATCGATCTGGAGAGAAAGTAATTGTTGTTTTGTATGTATGTTTTTAACACGATAACTTTCAAACCGTTTGTCTGATTTTGATTTTGAAATTTACGTAAACATGTCTAGGATGTGTCAATTGAATTTTCATGTTGGTAGCGCATTAAAATAGATTAAGTAGTTTTTGAGAAATTAACAATTTTATTAAAAATTAGAAATATTCGTGAGGTCTATGTTCGCGGCGAACTACTATTTAAATTTCGAGTACATAAATAAATTTTAAAAAAAAGTTGCAAATGAAAATTTAATTTTTTATATGTAATCTTTGCATCCTCTCTAACTAACTAACTCAACGATAATATATTTTATAATAAATACTTATATGCATAGATAAACGTCCAAGACCCAGGCCAATCAGAGAAAGTTCCGTTTCTCATCATGCTCTGGCCGGGATTCGAACCCGGGACCTCCGGTGTCACAGACGAGCGCACTTCCACTGCGCCACAGAGGCCGACTTCCATGAAAATCAAGCCAATTATTCCAACAGAACTGAATCGTTGCATTGTTGGAGAATTATTTGATCAAAGGCCAGCTAGTGATGAACATGATCCAGTCTTTAGGCTTGTAATAAAGACCGGCCATATTTTATTATTAATTTCTTTTCAAGACTGTTGACTCTGTCAAAGGATATAGATATGGGGTAAGGGATATAGACGTGATATACATACATACATACATAAAATCACGTAGTCGGTTTCGGGTACACTTGACCTGACCCTTTACCAGGACGTCCTTAATTTGATCAAGAAAAATATATGTATGTAGGTACTACATACATATATTTTTCACGATTTCTGACAGACTAACACGACTAGACGGCCTTTGTTGGCTCAGGGCATAATGAGAAACATCTGCTTGGCTGCGTATTGGATTTTTATCTATATAATAATAATAATAGTATTTATTGTAAAATAAAGTATTATTGAATTAGTCACAATTAACTTCAAGGCTAACTCGATCTGGGTAATATGACTCGTAAAAAAGTCTCAGTCTTTAAGTCCCCATACACGAGTGAAAAGACTTGCCTTTCTAGTTGAAGTCTTATATAACCTAAAAGACTGAGCAGTTGTAAAAAACTAAGGGAATTTAAAAGATTTAGGAGTAAGATACGAAATTCAGTATAATTACTGAGAACCCCAAGTTTATAAGCATATCCCTTAATCACCGTTTTCGACATCCATGGGAAACAGACGGAGTGGTCCTATTCATTTTTGTATCGGTGCCGGAATCCACACGGCAGTATCTTCTATTAACGGGCACGGTACCGGCGCGGTCTTTTTTTATAGACTAAAAGCCTCGAGTCTATTACACCACTAGCTAGCTGTAAAGCGGGCTATAGACGTGTAAACTATTCAGTTGTTGAACGTGCAATATCCGATGGGCATCGTTTCTAAACGGAAAACGGGAATGCGTCTGGTCTATGATATTGTCAGTTGCCCTGCGGATAATTCGGTGCAACGGAACTGGATTAATTAACTCCGCCATAACATTTGTAGGTAGGTAAGGGTGAACGGAGCTGCAAATTGATTCGCTGAATTTCAATTTGATTTCTGAACGTAGGATTAATTGAGTGTTTCTGAGGTGCATGCTCGGATTTCAGATTGAGAGTCGATGAGTGATTTAGATATACTGATGAGCGTGATCATTTATTCGTTTGTGTTTTTGTATGTTTGTTTGTTTGCAAACTCTATATACATACATTCATATGGTCACGTCTATATCCCTTGAATGGTAGACAGAGTCGACAGTCTTGAAAAGACTGAATGGCCACGTTCAGCTGTTTGGCTTAATGATAGAATTGAGGAGATTCAAATAGTGATAGGTTTCTAGTCCATCGCCTAAAAGAATATTCCCAAGCTCATAAGCCTATCCCTTAGTCGCCTTTTACTACATCCATGGGAAACAAACTAAGTGGTCCCATTCTTATTTTTAACCCTTATGTAACCAGACAAAGCTATCTTTATTTAACTGCTTGTAACTAGAACTAGGCGCAAAATTAATGAGAAGACAAACAGAAATTCGAGGCAGCCCTGGGCGCTCATTCCATTAACACCCCCCCCACACCCCCCTCTTCTCCCATCCCCCCACCACGCAGTCGTTTGTATCGCTCGCATTATAATTAAGAAGTGATTTTTGAACTGAGGTCGACCAATCGATACTCATTTGGAGTGAGCAATAGCATTTGTGCAATGTTGTTTAATCTAATTTATTTTACAATAAGTATATGTGTGCCGTGCGGTTCCCGGCACCTTTTGAAAGGAAGAATAAGAAAACTCCGTCTCTTTTCTATGGATGTTGTAAAATGCGACTTAGGGATAGGTTTATAAACTAGGGATACTTGTTTTAGGCGATGGGCTAGCAACCTGTTTAAATGTCAATTCTATTATCAAGGCAAACGGCTGATCGTAGCCTATCAGTCTTTTAGACTGACTGTAGGCTCTGTCTACCCCGCAAGGGATATAGACGTGACCATATGTATGTATGTGTCTAACTTAATACTATCAGTCTTTTGGACTGACTGTAGGCTCTGTCTACCCCGCAAGGGATATAGACGTGACTATATGTATGTATGTTCTGAGAGATGCAGATTCCCACTTGTTTCCGAAAGCGATGTAGATTTCTCAGCGGGAATTGCTGTAAATATTTAATCGACTAGCCGTATTTTGGTCCAATAGATATTTATAAAATGTCGTTGTCAGAGTTACTCAAAATGGAGAAATAAACCATCCACGCGAAGACCGACATTCGCGCGGACGGAGTCGCGGGCGGAAGCTAGTCGATAATAAATTTCCCAAGCCCCTCAGAGTGAATTCACTCAAGTTATAGGATACTAGCTGTGCCCGCGACTTCGTCCGCGTGAAATAGTTATTTTGGGCATCATTGAAGCCCTCAAGGATGAATAATTTTCCCCGTTTTTTTTTCATATATTCCATTATTTCTTTGCTCGTTTTATATAGTTGCAGCGTGATGTTATATAGCCTAAAGCCTTCCTCGATAAAAGGTCTATTCAACGCATAAAGAATTTTTCAATTCGAACCAGCAGTTCCTGAGATTAGCGCGTTTAAGCAAACAAACTTCAGCTTTATAGTATTAGTAGGTATGTATAGATGAATGAGTTCCTATTATCTTTCAGAAAGTTAAAAAAGTTGGAAGTCTGCGTAACGGTACTTCGGATTTTTCCGTGCATGAAAAATAATACATAGGTACATTTATACACATATATATATATATATATATATATATATATATATATATATAACCCTTGCGGGGTAGTCAGAGCCAACAGTCTTAAAAGACTGATAGGTCACGTTCACCTGTTAGGGTTAATGATGGCATGTATATTTAGGGAGCAACAGGTTGCCAACTCATCGTGAATAAGATATTCCATAACATAAGCCTTTCCCTTACTTGACTCCTACAATCTGCACTGGAATATAAGCCCCTGGCAAGTGCGGCACATACTTCGACCGGCTTTTAGTCATTTCGAGACTGTTGCCTCTGTCTAGGGATAAAATATGGAAAACTATGTAAATACGGCATGAAATAATCGATTATCTTTATTGTAAACGGTGCCGTGTGGTGCCTGGCACCTTAATAGAAAAGGACTTAGTTTTACATTCATTAATCGTACCTACTAATATTATAAATGTAAAAGTTTGTGAGTATCCTACTAATATTATAAATGCGAAAGTTTGTGGGTATGTCAGTGTCATGAATGTTTGTTACTCTTTCCCGCAAAAAATACTGAATCGATTACGATGAAATTTGGTATGTAGGTAGCTGAAGACCCAGAATAACATATAGGCTACTTTTATCCTGGAATTCCGGCGGGATTAATAGCCATGTAGGGCTTCCATTCGGACGAAGTCGCGGGCGGCTTCTAGGGTTTTTTATAATGTAGACAATGTGCATTCGTCCTCGATTTAGATTGAAAAGATCTAGTATTTGTAAATTGTCGTCCGATGAAAGTGCTGCAGTGTAGTTTGTTCCGCCGCTTCTTCTACACATGCGCTTTGGTACACCGCTTGTTGTAGTTTATGTAGTTAGTGATGTGAAGTCAATAAGTGATACCTTGTATCCAATTTTGAAAATAAATTTATTCTTTTCCATTCTATTCAAGGACTCTCACTCCATTCTTACCGGTGCATATCATAGAAGGCGACTAAGGGATAGGCTTTTAAACTTGGGATTCTTCTTTTAGGCGATGGGCTAGCAACCTGTCACTATTTGAATCTCAATTCTATCATCAAGTCAAACAGCTGAATTTGGCCTTTTTATTGTTGTCAGGGAAATCCTTATCGCTTTTACGGACCACCCCCTGGACCTGGGAGAGGGGAGGATTTCTGGATATACTGACAGGCTAGCAACCTGTCACTATTTGAATCTCAATTCCATCATTAAGTCAAACAGCTGAACGTGGCCTAACAGTCTTTTTAAGACTGTTGGCTCTGTCTTCCCCGCAAGGGGTGTAGGCGTGATTATATGTATGTATGTATGTATGTACTGACCTGTGGTGTGAGCTCGGCTTTGGTGTCAATCGACACCCTGGTCCTTGGTTCCAGCTTCAAGATGCCTCTATCTCTGGCCTGAAAAATTTAATGTATTAGACAGAGCAAACAGCCTTGAAAAGACTGAATGGCCACGTTCAGTTATTTGGCTTAATGATATTTGATTGTACGACAGCATTATACCTATGAACATCTATACTGATATTATAAAGCTGAAGAGTTTTTATTTGTTTGAACGCGCTAATCTCAGGAACTACTGGTTCGTATTGAAAAATTATTTTTGCGTTGAATAGACCATTAATCGAGGAAGGCTTTAGGCTATATAACATCACGCTGCAACTATAAGGAGCAAAGAAATATAAAAACGGGGAAAATTATTCATCCTTGAGGGTTTCAATGATGCCCAAAATAACTATTCCACGCGAACGAAGTCGCGGGCGCAGCTAGTACATTAATATATAGCTATAAAAAAAGTAATTAAACTAGCCGCTTACCTTATCCATGGTGAGGTCGTGTTGGTCTGGCTAGCAGAGGTAGACTCCGACCAACTCGCGTGTCGTTCCACGGTCCCCCGCGGAGAAACAGCATAACCCCAATTACAAACGTATTCAGATTATACAAATTTACATTTCACGCTTTTATTATGATTACTTTTCCTTTTTTTTGCACTTTAATACCATTCAAATTACGGAGTGTTATTAACTTGGATAATTATTTGTTGTGGTCATGTTAAGGTCATGTGTTTTGATATATTATAAAATAACAAATACTTTAAGAGGTGTACTACTTTCGTTGTATTATTAGAGAAAATAAATAAATAACGTTTAATTTTATGTCCAATTGACAGTCAGTGGTTTTTTTTGTGCATATGTTATTAATATTATTTATCGCAACCAGATTATACTTTGTGTAGTAAAAAAATGCAATTCAAAAATTTATATAGCTACTAGCCATATAAATAATTTTAAAGTAATTTTTAGTTAAAAAAAATTATTAAGGTTGGACAACCCTTATCACTAAGATATATTTAAATAGTGTTTGCTTTAAATAGTATATTTCGGACTACCCTGATTTAATGACAATCTTTAATGTTACAGCATAAGCAATTGTAAAATGGTTTCGTTAACTAATTTCTACATTAAATATCTATATCATAATAGTATGAAGACAATCAAACAATATTTCAAGATTCCTCTCAAATGACAATGAGTCTCATTTTTTAACCATAATTATTTAGATAAAAATAAGTTCATATTTCTTGAGTCACTTATTGACAGTTCACAAAAGTGACAGTTTAAAAGTGACACTTTTTTTTTTGTTTTTTTTTTAATCAATTTTGAGTTTTTCTTACTTATGCCGCTTTACTGTCGGGCGCACAGTAATTAGTGAGTGGAAAGCAAAGGTGGGTTGTTAAAAGGGGTGAGACAGTGCAGGTCGACTTACATCTCATCCATTAGGATGGAATAAAAACCTACATATATACATACATATAATCATGTCTATATTCCTTGCGGAGTAGACAGAGCCAACAGTCTTAAAAAGACTGATAGGCCACGTTCACGATCACTCCATCTCTTTCCCATGGGTGTCGTAAAAGGCGACTAAGGGATAGGCTTATAAACTTGGGATTCTTCTTTTAGACGATGCGCTAGCATTCGGTTTTTTCAAGACTGTTGGCTCTGTCTACCACGCAAGGGATATAGACTTGACCATATGTATGTAAGTATGTATTATACCTAGTGCTTGTAGGAACTCGCTCGAAGTTCTAACACTAAGTCCCTCCACATGTTCGTCTCAGCTCAGCTCTTAGCATTTTGAGTTGTTATCTTAATATCTATGGAAATTTAACATAAGTTGGATAATCTTGAATATTAATACTTGCATGTTTGACATTGTTGACATTTGCAGCTAACTGAATGCTAATGAATGACCATAGTTGTACTATACATACATATGTACATATAATCACGTCTATATGCCTTGTTTGGTAGACGGAGCCAACAGTCTTGAAAAGACTGACAGGCCTCGTTCAGAAGTTTGGCTTAATAATAGAATTGAGATTCAAATAATGACAGGTCGCTAGACCATCGCCTAAAAGAAGAATCTCAAGTTTATAAGTCTATCCCTTAGTCGCCTTTTATGACATCCATGGGAACGAGATGGAGGGGTCCTATTCTTTTTTTATTGGTGCTGGTAACCACACGGCACATAGCAATTTTAACTCTGCATACAATAAATTTCTTTTTTATTATTTAACATCTGAAAATCATCTTCAATGATGCCCAAAATAACTATTCCACGCAGACGAAGTCGTGGGCACAGCTAGTGAATGATATACGAAGAAAAACATTTAAGTTGTAAAATTGTTTTGTTAAGAATTTCATGATTTCTTTGAAAGTCTTAGTCTAGAATAAGATTTATTATCAGTTATAATGTACTGTCAAGTAATTTTTAAAGACATTGTTTTATTAATTGAGTTTTTTAATTTTAATTTAAATAGAGACCTAAATTGGATTTTCCTTTTTCATCCCAGTGGATGGGTGGTTACGCCAAATTATTGGTACGAATAGACAAAAGCGTAGCGTATTGGTAGTTAGTTATCTATATCTAATACCTTCCTTGTGAAGTGTGGTTTTTTTTTCTTGTGAAGTTTTCCCCTGAATGTTACTCCACACCCAGGGGGAGATTATTGCAGTATTTCTTTGTGTGGCGCAAAAACATTATCCTACTACTATTATAAAGGCGAAAGTTTGTATGGATGTTTGTTACTCTTTCACGCAAAAACTACTGAACCGATTACCATGAAATTTGGTATGTAGGTAGCTTTATCACAGAGTTCCTGCGGGATTGATAGGGTTTCCATGCGGACGAAGTCGCGGGCGGCCTCTAGTTAGACATAATTGTATACTTTGTGTATGATAAACTATATCTTAACTTATCACTTAACCTAGTCTGCTTCATTTCTTATACAATGGATAAGTTATAAGTCATTATTTTTTGGGTATCGCTACAATTATATGTTTTCCTCTATTTATCATTTATGTGCCGTGTGGTTGCCGGCACTTATTTGAAAAAGAATAGATCTATACTCCATCTCTTTCCCATGGTGTTGTAAAAGGTGACTAAGGGATAGGCTTGTAAACCTGGCATTCTTTTAGGCGACGGGCTAGCAACCTGTCACTTGATAAGAATCTCAATTCTATCAGTTAGCCGAACAGCTGAACGTGGCCTGTCAGTATTTTCAAGACTGTTGGTTCTGTCTACCCCGCAAGAGATATAGACGTGATTATATGTATGTATGTATGTAGAGTAACTTTCAAGAGCTTTCTTCCAAAAGGTCTAAGTATTGAAATGGGTCTACTTACATAAACTTTGATAGTTAGCACTTATATAATTAAAATGCACTCCTGTATGGGATGAAGACGTGATTATGTTAATGCATAGAGCAAGTAGTGTTAAATCACAAGGATTACGTACATACATACATATGGTCACGTCTATATCCCTTGCGGGGTAGACAGAGCCAATAGTCTTGAAAATACTGAATGGCCACGTTCAGCTATTCGGCTTGATGATAGAATTGAGATTCAACTAGTGACAGGTTGCTGGTCCATCGCCTAAAAAAGAATCCCAAGTTTGTAAGCATATCCCTTAGTCGCCTTTTACGACATCCATGGGAAACAGATGGAGTGGTCCTATTCTTTTTTGTATTGGTGCCGGGAACCACACGGCATACAAGTACGTATACCTGCATAATATCCATTAGCCGTGCTGAAGCTTACCCCGGGCGTTGTGTCTGTTCAAACATTGGTGAACATTGATTTACCGGGTGTGCCGCGTAACTATACCAATACGTTACGCTTTTGACTATTCGTACCGATAATTTGGCATAACCACCCATCCACTGGGATGAAATAGGGAAGTCCAATTTAGGTCTCTACTTAATCTAAAATTAAAATCAATTAATAATAAAACAATGATTTTAAAAATTACTTGCCAGTAGATTGTTACTGATAACTATCCTAAACGAGGGATATAGACGTGATTATATGAATGCATAGAGCAAGTTGTATTAAATCACAAGGATTAAGTACGTATACCTGCATAATATCCATTAGCCGTGCTGAAGATTACCCCGGGCGTCGTGTCTGGTCAAACATTTGGTGAACATTGATTTACCGGGTGAGCCTAGGGCGAGTAATGATCACACACGTGTAATTGCAACAGAATCCGGATCTAGAAACACTCGATGTGGCATGAACATTAATCTGTAATTGACGCGAATTGACGTGCGATGAAAATGTTGCAGTGTAGTTTGTTCCGTTGTAGTTTCTTCTACACGTGCGCTTTGGATGCGGTAGTAGTTATAGTTAGATTTTAGTGATGTGACGTCAATAAGTGATGCCTTGTATCCAATTTTGAAAATAAATCTATTCTATTCTATACTAATATTATAAAGCTGAAGAGTTTGTTTGTTTGAACGCGCTAGTCTCAGGAACTACTGGTTCGAATTGAAAAATCCTTGACGTTGAATAGACCATTTATCGAGGAAGGCTTTAAGCTATATAACATCACGCTGCAACTATAAGGAGCAAAGAAATGAAGATGAGGCGAAAAAAGAAGTTCCCGGTAACCGCACGGCAGCTATTCCAGTAAATATATTACCGTGGCGGTCGCCCCCGGCCCTTCAATCTCAACCCAGACAGAAGCCCATTCCGTTAACGAAAATCAAATTTGATCCAATAATGTAACTATCCTTGCATACTAGCTGGTAACGCATCTCTGCAATATAAATAATGTTTTTGGAATAATTTAATTCCTGGCACTAGTACAAAAAGAATGGGACCACTCCCATCTCTTTCCCATGGATGTCGTAAAAGGCGACTAAGAGATAGGCTTACAAACTTGGGATTCTTTTTTTGTAGGCGAAAGGCTAGCAACCTGTCAGTATTTGAATCTCGATTCTATCATAAAGCTGAACGTGGCCTGTCAGCAATTTGAAGACTGTTGGCTCTGTCTAACCCATAAGAGATATAGACGTGACCATATGTATGTATGTATGTTGCTGGAAGTATAGTTGCAATAATACATTATTCACTACGGGAAACGGAAGGAGAAAAGAGGAGAGAAATAATCAAATTTAAAACACTATATTATTGGAATAAAATGAATAATATTTGACAATAAAAATTATATCTGACACTAGCTGTGCCCGCGACTTCGTCCGCTTAGAATAGTTATTATTAGGGATCATTGAAGCCCTCAAGGATGTATAATTTTCCCTGTTTTTTTTCCATTATTTCTTCGCTCCTAATAGTTTCAGCGTAATGTAATATAGCCTAAAGCCTTCCTCGATAAATGGTCTATTCAACACGAAAAGAATTTTTCAATTCGAACCAGTAGTTCCTGAGATTAACGCGTTCAAACAAACAAACTCTTCAGCTTTATAATATTAGTATAGTTTTTTCTTAAATCACCCGTCCGATGTCACTTATCTGATCATGGCGGAAGAACTAACAAACAAACTACAGTATACAGTACATATTGCTATGAAATTGGATTTATTATCCACCCCCCGTCTGTGTCCATTATCAATTTGAATGCACCCCCTTTTAAGAGCCGTCTGGCTGAACCTAGCATATCCATTACTGAATATTGGAGTTTAATTAATAGTCTGCGGATAGCTGAAAATTATTCCATAAAGAAAATATTATACCTATTTTGTATTGCCGGGAACCTCACGGCACCAATACAAAATAGAATAGGACCACTCCATCTCTTTCTTATGGATGTCGTAAAACGCGACTAAAGGATAGGCTTACAAACTTGCATTCTTTTTAGGCGATGGGCTAGCAACCTGTCAGTATTTGAATCTTAATTCTATTATTAAGCCAAACGTAGCCTTACAGACTTTTGATGACTGTTTGCTCTGTCTACCCTGCAAGGGTATATACCCGCATATAAATATAGACGTGAATATATGTATAAGTTTACAAACAGCAATAAAGTTATCGGATAAGTCTAACTTAAACCCAGTAGCATGTTGCTCTACTAAGTAGATGTATAAATAAGTCATTATCACACGTCCCGGGTCGATAACCTCTGTTATCAGGAATTTAAGACAGCTTCCGTTTCATTGTAGCATTTTTATGACTTTATTTTTTTTAAATCTGTGACGGTCTTAACATAGTTTGTTGTTTCCTCTTTTGTCGTATAAATTGTAAAAGTTAATGAAAGGAATGATACAAAATTGAGTTGTGTGGTAAGATGTAGTCTCTGCCTATACCCCCGGGAACGCGGCGTGATTTTATCATATTAATATTATAAATGTAAAAGTTTGTGAGTATGTCAGTATGCATGTTTGTTACTCTTTCACGCAAAAACTACTGAACCGATTACGATGAAATTTGGTATGTAGGTAGCTGAAGATCCAGAATAAGGCTACTTTTATCCCGGGGTTCTGGGGAGAATGATAGGGTTTCCATGCGGACGAAGTCGCGGGCGGCCTCTAGTGTGTGATTTTATGTACATACATACATAAAATCACTTCTCTTTCCCGGAGCGGTAGGCAGAGACTACCTCTTTCCGCTTGCCACGATCTCTGCATACTTCCTTCGCTTCATCCACATTCATAACTATATGACAAATTTATTATATATGTATGTAACATAAAAATTAATAACAGCATAAAATTAAATTGCTATTAAATAAGAGTATAAAAATTAATAACATTGTTGAAATGTTCTGCAGGCATTCGTCCGTTCTGTATGACTGCAGCTCTGAAACAAATTGAAAATAAAACGGCCAAGTGCGAGTCGCTAGTTATGGTGGTTCCGTACTGTATTATATTTATGACATACATATAATCACGTCTATATCCCTGGCAGGGTCAGCAGAGTCAGCAGTCTTGAAAAGACAGACAATGTGACGTCAATAAGTGATACCTTGTATCCAATTTTGAAAATAAATCTATTCTATTCTATTCTATTCTAGACAGGCCACGTTCAGCTGTTTGGCTTAATGATAGAATTGAGATTCAAATAGTGACAGGTTGCTAGCCTATCGCCCAAAAGTAGAATCCCAAATTTATAAGTCTATTTTCATTTATCCCTTATTAATATGTTAAGCTTACGTCGAATTCTTACCGAAATTTTCCCGAAGTGTCGTGTGGTTCTTGTCACTTTGGAATAGAACCACTCCATATACGAGTATTTACCATGGACGTCGAATAAGGCGACTAATGCAGGGACTAATAAAGCTTGGGATTCACATTGCAAGAGGTTGTCTCTGCCTACCCCTCCGGGAAAGAGGCGTGATTTTATGTATGTATGTATGTATTCACATTGCAGGCGATGGGCTGACCATCATCTATATATATAAAACTCTTCCGTTACTGAGTGACTGACTGACAGACAACGCACAGTCGAAACTACTGGTCGTAGACAGCTGAAATTTGGAATGTAGGTTCCTTGGGATATGTAGGGGAGCACTAAGAAAGGATTTTTGGAAATTCAACCCCCAAGGGGGGGAAAAGGGGTAAAAACTTGGGTTTATAAACTTGAAACTTGGCATGAACACGTACATAGGCAAGTAAATATGTTTGACATTATAAGTTTTTTCAAACTACCCTCCAATCGTGATTTAGGGGGTGCGATTGGGTGACTGATTTATTAACGCACAGCCGAAACCGCTCGGTATAGGAGTCTGAGATTTTGAACAGAGGTTCCTTTAGTAACATAAGTGAGCACTAAGAAGGGATTTTTGAAATGTCAACCCCCAAGGGGGGGAAACTCGACCCCCAAAATAATCAAATGGGGGGTGAAAGTTTGTATGAAAATCATCGTTCCGCTTTCACGCCTGAACCGCTGAACCGATTTTGATGAAATTTGAAATGCATATAGATTAAGATACGAGTTCAAACATAGGCTACTTTTTTTTTCAAAAAACAACCCCCAAAACAGTTAAAGGGGGGGTGAATCATCGTTCCGCTTTTACGGCCTAACCGCTAGGCCGATTTTGATGAAATTTGGTATGCATACAGTTTTAGTATTTTTATTTTAACGTCAACAGAAATTTATAATCTGTGAAAATGTCACCTGTCTAGCTAATACGGATCATGAGACACGCCTGGTGACAGGAGGATGGGTGAGCGGACAGACAAACTAACAGACAGACGGACACCGAAGTCGAGTAATAGGGTCCCATTTTTACCCTTAAGGTACGATGGAACCCTTATAAGTGTTAATTTTTGATATGCAAAAGATAAGAAAATTTATTCCTTCAATGAACAATTTGTTTGATAATGTAGCAATAGATGGCGCCACCATGTCAAAGTCGCTATCGTTTGTCGTTCGACAATCAATAAGACTTCTATGATTTTGAAAGCATTTTTACCCTCCGTTAATAAGTTGTTGGTCGTTTCGTATTCATGCTTGAAGACGTTTCGTTGTGTTTTGTTCATTTGTATTGTAAATATATTGGTTAGTAAAAAATACGTGTCAGTTGCGGAAAGCAGGATGGCACTAAATAGGATGGGACAGGATAGGAGGACTGGACGGGGCAGGACGGGACACAACAGGTTGTGACGGGACGGAACAGAACGAGAAGAGACGGGAGAAGCCATATGAATTTAAATCAAATATAAACTTAACAGTCCCGCACGATACGGGATTAAAAAATGGGTGAAATTTTATGTCGTATCCTTATAATCTAAAATACATTTGCGCGGGCGAAGCCGCGGGCAAAAGCTAGTTTACTCATAAACAGCCGTGGCCTTCCAGTCTTTTCAAGAGTAGCTCTGTCTACACCGCAAGGGATATAGACGTGATTATATTATTATGTACCCAAACTTTTATTTATAGAATCAACTTAGGCATAGGCGATGGGCTAGCAACCTGTCACTATTTGAATTTCAACACTATCATTAAGCCTAACAGCTGAACGTGGCCTACCTTTTAAGACAGCTGGCTCTGTCTACCCTGCGAGGAATATAGACGTGATTATATGAATGAATGAATGAACGAATAATTCTTGAACCCTAAAATGAAACTAGCTGTAGTATTTCTCTGAAGCACATAGGATTTATTATTTTTTTGTTTTATTTATTTCGTTCTTCGTATCTCGTTCGGTTTGAAATGTTTTCAGATGAATGGTTTCTGTAGTTCTTTCAATGCATTCGTAAGTTTATTACTAGAATTCCATTGAAATTATTTGTATCAATGCAATACTTTTGTATATTTTATATGCCGTGTGGTTCCAGGAACTTTAGAATGGGACCACACCAATCTTGTCCTATGGATGTCGTTGAAGGTGACTAAGAAAGGTACATACATCACGCCTCTTTCCCGGAGGGGTAGGCAGAGACTACCTCTTTCCACTGGCCACGATCTCTGCATACTTCCTTCGCTTCATCCACATTCATAACTCTCTTCATGCAAGCTCGGCGGTAAGAAAGGTATTCAATATTAAATAGAGCTGATGAAGATAACAGCTTTTAAAAAACTAAACTGTCAATCATAAACAGCCGCTTATAGGAAATACTAATTAAAAGAACTGATTCAGTATGATACAATTTACGCTATATACATACTCCTAATCTACTGTATGTTTGTAGGTATGTTCTCCCTGTAACTCTGAAAAACATTTTCCCACATCAAATTTCATTAAACAGCTTTGTAGACGCCACATAGCATAAATTAAAACTTCAATATGCACGTCATTTATATGCACAAAAAAGGCGAGTAAGGGAGTAGGCACATTCATTTAGTGCAGTTTCTACTATGATTCAATAAAGATGATTGTGATCCATATAGATATGCCGTGTGGGTCCCGGCACCAATACAAAAAAGAATAGGACCACTCCATCTCTTTCCCATGGATGTCGTAAAAGGCGCCTAAGGGATGGGCTTAAAAACTTGGGTTTTCTTCTTTTAGCCGATGGGCTAGCAACCTGTCACTATTTGAATCTCAATTCTATCATTAAGACAAATAGCTGAACGTGGCCATACAGTCATTTCAAGACTGTTGGCTCTGTCTACCCCGCAAGGGATATAGACGTGACCATATGTATGTATGTATGTATATGCACGTCATTTATATGCACAAAAAGGCGAGTAAGGGAGTAGGCACATTCATCTAGTGCAGTTTCTACTATGATGTCTATGATCCAATATAGATGAGCAGCTCCGTGTGAGAACCACACTTGGCCAATCCAGGTACATGGTCATCATGCGAATCTTATCTGATGTCCATGGGAGGTTCTATTCGGTCGGCAAACTCACGGCATCAGCTATCTTAAGACATAATTGCAACAAAACGCTTTGAAAATGTAACAAAAAAATGAAAAATGAAAATGAAAATTTATTTATTAAGTAACTTACAAGCGGGTAACAAATTAGTAGCAGGAGCCTCCATTTAAATGCATAATGCACTTGTGTTTGGAGATTCCGCTCTTTTAAAGTAGACCTATATATGTAAGTTAAATAATTACAAGGCATCAATAAACAATATCTAGTATTAAGCTAAAAAGGGAAGGTAAACAGACAAGAGAAAAATCATTTCAAAACACAAATATTCGAATACCATTGTACATCACTGAAAATCTGTTAGGTAGGTATTTAATTTCGAGCACTAAATGAAATAACCGGACCCCCGCAAAGCAAATAACTGGGAACGTACAGCTAGGGGAACAAAGTTATAGACTTCGCAATATTATGAGACTATAGAAGTGTCAAATACCTACTGGTGAATGAATCGTCACAATTGATATTATCCTTAGCATTCACTATTATGTTTTCGTGTTGCCTCTTATTTAATTATTTGACAGGTTTATAGTGACAGTAGGCATAGAACTGCGTACGTTAAGACAAAACATTATTACTAAAATTTCAAATAAAATTAAGCAATTTTCATAGACGTAGGAAAAAGAGTACTTGGAGAAGAAGAAGAAGGCATTTTTATTATTATGCTCTTTCCTTTTTTTCCTTTGGTGTTAGCCCGGGTTGTAACCTCACCTGTTTGAAAAGTTGACCAGGGTGCGCCAGTTGACCATGATCCAGATTTGGATAAAACCCAATCAGGGATCAATGGTCAAAGGCATACCCCGGGCTCCTCCCCAGAGAGGTGAGGATGCAACCGGGACTTAAGCCAGGGGGAAGGAGAATAAAAAGAAACCTAACACATTTTAAATCATGAATAATCGCCCAATGAACACGGAACATGGTAACATAATTCGAAGCGTCCAAATTAAAATAAAGGTATGTCACGTGACCGTTTTATACCTGTATTATTTATCTTTAATATTGTACCACGGTTACACATTTTAACGGGATGTCTAACCACTATCTCAAAGATGAGTTTTGGATGTATAATTTTTCCAACTATGCTTTCCCACATCGTAGTATTTCGCCTAATATGATTCAAATGCTTCCCAGCGCATTACGCTTTTTATACATTACTGACGCTTTTATTACATTATTCACGCTTTTTTGACGGCCTCTGTGGCGCAGCGGTAGTACGCTTGTCTGTGACACAGGAGGTCCCGGGTTTGAATCCCGGTCAGGGCATGATGAGAAAATAACTTTTTCTGATTGACCTGGGTCTTGGATGTTTATCTATATAAATATTTATTATAAAATATAGCATCGTTGAGTTAGTATCTCGTAACACAAGTCTCCAACTTACTTCGAGGCTCAATCAGTGTAATTTGTCTCGTATATATTTATTTATACAATACCTTAACAACCGACGCGCGTCTATCGTCTCATTGATTCCGATATCTATAGAAATACGAATGTGTGCGTGCGACATGTAAATATTACCTTCTGTTGTTAATGTACTATACCTAGGTATTCGTGTTTCGGATTTATAGATTGCAATTTGTCTGGCTTTCTGATATTCATATTATGTTGATGGTTTTCGACTAGCCTTTGATGTGCCGAGTAATTTTGTTGATGGGATAGGAATTTATTTGTGCAAAATGAATGCTGTCGGCTGAATATTTTTTACAGCTGTTTTTCATTTGTAATGAAAGAAGAATATATTTTTATTACTTGTACTTAATTAATAGAAAAAAGAATAGGACCACTCCGTCTCTTCACCGTGGATATCGTAAAAGTCAACTAAGACATAGCCTTATAAACTTCTTTTTTAAGGCGATGGGCTAGCAACCTGTCACTATTTGAATCTCAATTCTATCATTGCCGTGTGGTTTCCGGCACCAATACAAAAAAGAATAGGACCACTCCATCTCTTTCCCATGGATGTCGTAAAAGCCGACTAAGGAGTAGGCTTATAAACTTGGGATTCTGCTTTTAGGCGATGGGCTAGCAACCTGTCACTATTTGAATCTCAATCCTATCTTAAAGCCAAATAGCTGAACGTGGCCTATCAGTCTTTACAAGACTGTAGGCTCTGTCTACCCCGCAAGGGATATAGACGTGATTGTATGTATGTATGTATGTATTCTATCATTAAGCGAAACAAGTGAAAACTGATGATGAAACAGGTGGTTGTTAGAAGAATCCTTAGTTTATAAGCCTATTCTTTAGTCGCCTTTTACGATACGGAAAGAGATGGAGTGATCCTTTTCTATTAGTGTTTTTTAGCTAGACAAAACACATGCAGAACAAGACCTTTAGGAATTCGACAAAAAAAAATATTGTAAATTCGATAAAAATAAATAAATATAGAAATACGTTTGCCGTGTGGTTCTCGGCGCCAATCCAAAAAAGACCAGAACCTCTCCATCTCTTTCCCATGGATGTCGTAAAAGGCGACTAAGGGATAGGCTCTACCTTTTTATAGGGGTACCTACCTTTTTAGGCGATGGGCTAGCAACCTGTCACTATTTGAATCTCAATTCTATCATTAAGCCAAACAGCTGAACGTGGCCATTCAGTCTTCACAAGACTGTTGGCTCTGTCCACCCCGCAAGGGATATAGACGTAACCATATGTATGTATATATGTAAATACGTTTAAAATAAATGGTCATCAGTTCCCGAACTTCACGATTCACACAATCACCAACACGCTTTAGTTTATAAAGCTTTCAATGCATCCGTTAAGTTCAGAATTTCACCTTTGCAAGCTGTGCATCAACACAAAAGCTAATACCGCCGGCCACGATAAGCTTCGTGAAGCGTCGCGTCGACTAAAAGCTTAGCTGTCAAAACAATAAGTTCTGACGCAGACTAAAGTATTATCGAAGTCGGTCTTGTGATTTGCATTATCTCATTTGCGTTGGCTTGTCTTACTGTCGAGTTTGCAAACGGTTGCATTGCTTACCTATGCTAAATCTATAAGGCCTTAATTTGATCTCATACATACATATGGTCACGTCTATATCCCTCGTGGGGTAAACAGAGCCAACAGTCTTGAAAAGACTGATAGGCCACGTTCACCTATTTGGCTTAAATATAGAATCAGATGTCAGTATGAATGTTTGTTACTCTTTCACGCAAAAACTACTGAACCGATTACGATGAAAATACAGATGACCCAGAATATCACATAGGCTACTTTTATCCCGAAGTTCCCGCGGGATTAATAGGAGTTTCCATGCGGACGAAGTCGCGGGCGGCCTATAGTCAAGTATAAAATTATAACCACTTATGTAAGCTTTACTATCAGTTTACGCGATTTATTTCAAATTATATTGCAATAATACTTCGAAAAATTCTTATATATAGGAAATTTCAGCCTTTAAAAAAAGTTCTCTTCTTTTTCATAATCTAAGTGTACTAAATTAAACGAAGTCGCAAAACAAGCATAACCACAACAGAAATGTGCAGAACATTCTAGCAAATACATGTTAAAGACAGCTAACTGATTTAACAGAGAATTAATTAAACTAGTCTGCACATACATATAATTACACCCGGTGCAGGCTTAATGATCCAATCCCGCCATCTGACGGGACAATGGGAACCGAATTTGCTTCGTGACAGATCACATTAGAGTTACTGACTTGCAGTGGAGTTTGACTACGATAAAATGTGTATTCCCCCTCCACAATATGTAACACTATTTCAACACTGAGTGAAAGAAACAGAGTGCGTGTGTGAAAGAGATAGATGAGTGTCAGAAAGAAGCAGGACGCGTGTATGTAGGATGAAAGAGTAGGATGAAAGAGTAGGATGAAAGAGTAGGAGTAATGAATTATTGAAACAATTGGCTGCGGACGATTGAAAAAGACTTATACATACATACATACATAAAATCACGCCTCTTTCCCGGAGGGGTAGGCAGAGACTACCTCTTTCCACTTGCCACGATCTCTGCATATTTCCTTCGCTTAAAAGACTTATATTGGGAAGTTACAAACAAAATAAGAAAAGTTCCAAGCCACAGGATTTTTATTTTCACCTCGAGAATCCGACACCACATATAATCACGTCTATATCCCTTGCGGGGCAGATAGAGCCAACAGTCTTCAATATACCGATAGACAACGTTCAGTTGCTTGTCTTAATGATAGAATTGAGATTCAAATAGAGACAGGTTGCTCGCCCACCGCCTAAAAGGAAAATCCCAAGTTTAAAAGAATAGCTCCTTAGTTGCCTTTTACGACATCCATGGCAATGAGACGGAGTGGTGGGTTCTCGGCACCAATACAAAATAGGAACACTCCATCTTTCCCGTGGATGTCGTAAAAGATGACTATCACTTTCAATTCTTGGGATACCAAATATTTAAAGTGATCTTTGCGCTCGACCACGTTATCGCCTATGAGATAAGTTACATATATCTGAAAACTTAATTAAAAACGATAGTGTATTCATTAAGGACGTCCTGGCAAAGGGTCAGATCAAGAGTACCCGAAACCGCCGAACTTGCATGAACAGAGTTATGAATGTGCATGAAGCGAAGGCAGTATGCAGAGATCGTGGCAAGTGGAAAGGTGTAGCTGCCTACCCCTCCCGGAAAAAGGCGTGATTTTATGTATATATGTATGTCTATTCATTCAGACGTAGCCAAACTCTCTGCCATTAATAATAGTATTATCCAGTAGGCCTTCGATTCGAATGGATCTGTCAAATTAACTTGTCCCGACGCTAGACCAATCGCATTTCAAAGCGCAAACATTGGCTTGTCTTTGGCGCTTTGCGGTAAACGGTTATCAATTTGTAATCCAGATATTGTCATAATGGACAACCAATTCGCCTTTGATCTTACACCCTCAATTGGCTAAGTAGACTTTTTTTCTTACCCACGTATTTTCTATTATTTTTGAAAATTAGATATAAATGTTGGATTAGTGAAAGTTAAACAACATACATACATATGGTCACGCCTACATCCCTTGCGGGGTAGACAGAGCCAAAAGACTTGATAAGACTGATAGGCCACGTTCAGCTGTATAATGATGGAATTGAGATTCAAACAATGACAGGTTGCTAGCCCATCGAATAAAAGAGTAATCCCATGTTTATAAGCCTATCCCTTAGTTTTCGACATCCACGGGAAGGATATGGAGTGGTTCTACACATTCTACAGTGCCGTAAACCACACGACAGAAGAAGTGATAGGTTTTAAAATGGTTTACTTAGCGAATCGCTCTAGCTTTGACTTCGAATTGACCAGTCATATGCAGGTTCTCCTATTCACCGATTTTAATTAGACGTGTATTATGTTCTGTGGTTATGTATGTACTATCGTACGACATTAACATGGCGTCGGTAGAAAAATCGGTAAAGTGATCGGTTAAAACGTGTGTTGCGCAGAAAAGAACATACATACTAACATATAGTCACGTCTATATCCCTTGCGGGGTAGACAGCGCCAACAGTCTTAAATAAAGACTGATAGGCCCCGTTCAGCATTTTAGCTTGATGATAGAATTCAGATTCAAATAGTGACAGGTTGCTGGCCCATCGCCTAAAAAAGGAATGACAAGTTTATAATCCTGTCCCTCAGTCGAATTTTATGTCATCTGTACTGTTTACTGTTGGCTCCGTCTACCCCACAAGGGATATAGACGTGATCATATGTATGTATGTATGAAATATCAAGAGTCTGGAGAAGGATATAGGGTATCTTTCATCCCGGTAAAAACTATAGCTTCTGTGGGATTTGAGAAAACCTTTATTATTTTGTGTAATTAGCGCTATAAAAGATAGATACATAAAACTCTTTATTGCACCATAAGAGTAAAACAGCACAAAACATCACAAAACAGACAGAGATGGTAAAAAAGGCGGACTTATCGCTAATGCAATCTCTTCAGTCAAACTTTGGGTGGAAGGAAACCAAACAGGAGATTGGCGTTGGCGCAGAGCAAGATATACATAATACATATGTATATTCGTCGCTTTTCGAACGGGTGCTAATTCCGTCTCTTTTCTTGTAGACGACGTTAAACTCGTCGCTTAATTTGTTTTTTTTAAATTGGGCGTTTCGTTAGTGACGTGTGGTTCCCGGCACCAATACAAAAAAAAAATAGGACCACTCCATCTATTTCCCATGGATGTCGTAAAAGGCGACTAAGGGATATGCTTACAAACTTAGGATCCATCTTTAGGCGATCGGCTAGCAACATGTCACTATTTGAATCACAATTCTATCATTAAGCCAGATAGCTGAACGTGGCCATTCAGTCTTTTCAAGACTGTTGGCTCTGTCTACCCCGGAAGGGATATAGACGTGACCATATGCATGTATGGGCGTTTCTAGCAGTGCGTAAGAACTAGTTTCAGATAATATATATAACAACCGTTCACAGTTCACACACGGCTACCTCTTGTTCAGTTACAATGATAACTCGCGCGAAAAAATGGCGAAATATGAAGAAAAAAAAAGATTTTATTCCATATCGTAATTCTGTCAATACGGCAAAAATATTCCTTTACAATATCGACAAAAATTCAGACGTGCCGTATCGCTAGACTCCGGGATTTCACGTCTCAAAGATGGCCGTGACAGTGGTATTATGACTGTAAATATGAAAAAATAACGCTCATTCTTCGATTTTTTGTATATAAGCATACATATAGAATCACGGTCGTCCTGGCAAAGAGTCAGGTTGAGAGTACCCGAAACCGCCGAGCTTGCATGAAGAGAGTTATGAATGTGGATGAAGTGTAGGAAGTATGCAGTGATCGTGGTAAGTAAAAAGATGTAGTCTCTGCCAACCCGTCCGGGAAAAGGCGTGATTTTATGTATGTGTGTATATTATCACGTGTTCCTTGCGGGGAAGACAGAGCCAACACCCTTTCATCCCCTTTCTTCCCCTTTCCTCCCCTTTCATCCCCTTTATTCCACTTTCATCCACTTTCTTCCCCTTCCATCTCCTTTTATCCCCTTTCTTCACCCTTTTCCCCCTTTCTTCCCCTTTCTTCCCCTTTCTTCCCCTTTCTTCCCCTTTCTTCCACTTTCTTCCCCTTTATTCCACTTTCTTCCCCTTTCTTTCCCTTTCATCTCCTTTTATCCCCTTTCTTCACTCTTTTCCCCCTTTCTTCCCCTTTCTTCCCCCTGTTCCCCCTTTCTTACCCTTTCTTTCCCTTTCTTCCCCTTTCTTCCCCTTTCTTCCCCTTTCTTCCCCTTTCTTCCCCTTTCTTCCCCTTTCTTCCCCATTTTTCCCCATTCTACCCTTTTATTACCCTTTCCTCCCACTTCATCCCCTTTTTCTCGTTTCATACCCTTTCGTCTACCTTCATTATCTTTCATCCCTTTCCATCCCGTCTCACTATAACTGCAGCGGTTGCGTCAACACAGACGGGTGTAGCCAACCTTGAAGAAGCCTTTCTTCAAGATCTTAAGAGCGCTTCTTGATATAATTTTCACAGAAATTCAGTCCGCATTCAGCGCCCAAGACTGTTACTGAAACTTTAAGAGGATTTTGTGACAATAGAAGAGAAAATACTGTAAATAGTTTATGTCGGTAACGAATGAGTGATTTTAAACTTTCCGATTGCATTTTATTATTTACTAGCTGCGCCCGCGACTTCGTCCGCGTGGAATAGTAATTTTGGGCATCATTGAAACCCTGAAGGATGACTAATTTTCCCCTTTTTTTTCTCAATTTATCATTATGTATTCGCTCCTTATAGTTGCAGCGTAATGTAATATAGCCTAAAGCCTTCCTCGATAAATGGTTTATTCAACACAAAAATATATTTTCAATTCGAACCTTCCTGAGATTAGCGCGTTCAAACAAACACCAAACAAACTCTTCAGCTTTATAATATTATATAGATAAATACTACAGGTAAAAATAACATGCTAAAACCATTTTCATATGTTTCAAAACTTTGTCGTCAACATTCCTATTCGAGATTAAATCCCGGAAACGCTGAACAAAGACATACTTATGCAGTATGAAATTTAGACATACGCCAGTGTCAATTAACAATACTTTAATGTTTTGAAAAGCTCTGAAATAGCTTAATTCTGAAACTGTTTGTATGCAAACGAAACATTAAAACCAACTTCATGACTAATATTATTAATGCACGAGCGAGTTTCTATTCTATTGTGTTTGTTTGTTATCTCTTATTTGCCGTGTGGTTTCCGGCACCAAAAGAAAGAAGTACCTCTCCATTTGTGTCCCATGGATGTCGTTAAAGGCGACTAATGAACTGGCTTATAAACTTGGTTTCCTCTTTTAGGCGATGGACTAACAATAGGTCACTGTTCGAATCTAAATTCTATCAAACAGCTACACGTGGCCTATCAGTCTCTTCAAATCTGTTGGCTTTCTACCCCGCAAAGGATATAGACTTGACTATATGTAAGTATATAATATTTTTTTCTTGAAATTACGCTTAAAATAAGGAAGAAAGTATTTCTTAGTGCTGCTTTGTTTCGTAAAATTTAACAGCGTTTTATAAAAGCTCATCTTTTATCCCAGGAAAAAGCACTTAAGTACATGTTTAACGTGGGATTCACGTGAAACGACTATGTTATAGAATTTATATCAAAACTAGCGACCCGCCCCGGCTTCGCACTGGTAACATTTTTAGATATAAATCAAATAATATATTTTATAATAAATACTTATATAGATAAACATCCAATACCCAAGCCAATTAGAGAAAGTTCGTTTCTCATCATGCCCTGGTCAGGATTCGAACCAGGGACCTCCAGTGTCACAGACAAGCGTACTACCGCTGCGCCACAGAGGCCGTCAAATACCTATATGAACCTACCAACATTTCAAACATGAACAAAATTCGTCCACAACTCTTGAAGGCTAGAGCATACATTCATATACTTCTTCTTCCTCCTGGCTTTAGTCCCGGTTGCATCCTCACCACTCTGGAGAGGAGCCCGGGGTATGCCTTTGACCATGGATCCTAGATTGAGTGAGTCAGGATTTAACACGAAGCGACTCCCGTCTGACCTCCGCAACCTTTTCAGGTAAACCTAACCCGTATTGGATTTATGGTTACACATCCAATTGCCTGAAAGTACAGGATTCTTAACGATGTTTTCCCTCACCGTACGAAAATCGGTTAGAATTCAAAGTAATGTACTTACATAACTTCGAAGAGGAAATATCTTTATGTACCTCTCCAGAGTGGAGAGGATGCCGGGAACCGGAACTAAAAGCCAGGAGGAAGAAGTAATATACATATATACAATAAATATTAACAGAGACTGATTATGGAGAGATGGGCTAGCAACCTGTCACTATTTGAATCTCAATTCTATCATCAAGCCAAACAGTTGAACTATCAGTATTTTCAAAACTCTTGGCTCTGTCTACCCCGCAAGGGATAAAGACGTGATTATATGTATGTAGAGACTATATTTTACTCTCTCTCTCTCTCTCTCAAAATATAATGTCTCATTTCGTTAACTTTCAAAAGCTTTCTTCAAAAAGGTTAGTATTGAAATAAGTCTACTTAAACTTTGATAGTTAGTACTTATATAATTAAAATGCTCTTCTTGAATTGGAAATGTCCAGGAATCCTATTTTAGCGCACTCGGCTTAATTACCGAAGGTTTCTTATCAACTTCTCCTGAGCTGAGTGGCACTAATGTTTATTTTACAGTTGAAAACTTTTTAAAGTTTCATAGAGTTACGAATAACTTTATCCAAACGTTGTTTGTATAACATTAGATCAGTGTGCTCTACGCTGTTTCTGTAATTCAAATATTTGGTCACTAGCTGTTGCCCGCAACTCCGTTTGCGTGTTATTGGAAATATAATCCCTTAGACGCTTTTTACGACATCCATGGAAAGAGATTGAATGGTTCTATTCTTTTTTAATATTGGTGCCAGGAACCAGACGGCATTTTTTTTTTTCAAATTTATTCATCTATCTCTCGTTAATTATTCTTTGAAAGAACATAATAGTTAAATCAAATTTAGTCTACTACATATTCCTAGAAAAAGAGTCGTGGAAACCTGATGACTGCAAACCTCAAGTGTATTAATTACATGCTGACTTTTGCGATGATACAAAACATTTTTACCTACATCTATACTAATATTATAAAGCTGAAGAGTTTGTTTGTTTGAACGCGCTAATCACAGGAACTATTGGTTCGAATTGAAAAATTCTTTGTGTTGAATAGACCATTTATCGAGGAAGGCTTTAGGCTATATAACATCACGCCGCAACTATAAGAAACGAAGAAATAATGGAAAATGTGAAAAAAAAAACTGGGAAAATGATTCATCCTTGAGGGCTTCAATGATGCCCAAATAACTATTCCACGCGGACGAAGTCGCGGGCACAACTACTTATACTTACATATAAAAACTTCTTTATCCCTTACGGGGTGCACAGAGCGAACAGAATCAGAATCTCTTTATTTACGAGTATAAACGGCCTCTGTGGCTCAGCGGTAGTACGCTTGTCTGTGACACCGGAGGTCCCGGGTTCGAATCCCGGTCAGGGCATGATGAGAAAAGAACTTTTTCTGATTGGCCTGGGTCTTGGATGTTTATCTATATAAGTATTTATTATAAAATATAGTATCGTTGAGTTAGTATCTCGTAACACAAGTTTCGAACTTACTTCGAGGCTAACTCAATCAGTGTAATTTGTCCCGTATATATTTATTTATTTATTTATTTATTTATTTATAGTGAAAAAAACCGGGTCTTACGAATAATACCTATTCATGCAGTCTTGAAAAAATTAAAGGTCACGTTTAGTTTTAATTTTTTAAAGTGAGAATAAGTGAGTTTTACCTAATATTTTAAAACAACAAATTATAACTTAGCAACAAAGAACAAAAGAAGAATCCCAAGTTCATAAGCCGTACAAGTTTATAAAATATATTTATATTTGTCATTTTTAATTTTTAAATGTTAGTTTATAAACCTATCCTTTAGTCGCATTTTACGACGTCAATGGAAACGAGATTTAGTGATCATAATATATTTTTTTTATTGATGCCGGGAACCACACGGCACTTCAGCAGGTAGAAAAAAATTTATAACATCACTACATAGTATAAAACAAAGTCGCTATTTTAGTCTGTTTGTCTGTATGCTTAAATCTGTAAAATTACGCAACGGATTTTGATGCGGTTTTTTGTAACAGATAGAGTGATTCAAGAGGAAGGTTTTTATGTATAATAACATTTATAATTTTGCACCCGTGCGAAGCCGGGGCGGGTCGCTAGTGTTCTATAATAACCAGACGTTCCCCAAAAATTTTACTACTACTATACCCTTAAAATCTACACGGCTAGACATCGCATTTTTGGGCAATCAATATCTTCATATATGCATCTGCATGTCGGCAGGCTCCCGGCCGGACAGGCGCACTAGGCGCAGCCCGGGACGCCACGGGAGCCCTAGGGCTTAGGTCGCGTGCGAGCGAGACGGCGCGCGCGTACGTACAACCTATGCATTTAAACTGCCAACGACCATAGTTAAGGTAGACGGGTCGTAATGCGAGTTTGAAAATATTGTTGTGTTGTTTATAAAATATTGTTGTTGCTTGTTAATTATTATCTATCATATCCACCATATTTTTTTTAATCTAATTCTATTGAATTATAACTTAAAACAAAATTAATTAAAAAATAATTATGTACAAAAAATCGGAAATAAATGACGCTCATTGGCATGGTACCTAGAACACAGGATGCAATTAAATATATTGTTTTCCTGAAATGTGGCAAAAAGGTTATGACTATAATAACTTTCACAATATTTCTATTATAACCCCAAAACATTCATTTTCTCATTATGACAATTGAGAATTTAAATATTGTACTGGAAAAAATAAAAAAGAACACCCTTATAAACTATTAAAATTAAACCCTAAGGAACTTAAGTTATAAAGTCTTGTAATAATAATAAATGTATTCTTTATAATGAATACATGTTTGTGTTAATAAATGTATAAAAGAAATGAAATGTAGTAAATGTTTAAAAGAACCTATTAAATGATGATTTCTAAAAAATGTTTACGATTCCTATTTAATAACCTTATTACTCTTTGAAAGGATTCTCGTGCTAGACAGGGGTAGGAAACATTTATTGTGAAATAGTTTTCAAACATTATTACTTAGTCTGTGGTTAATTATACAGATAGGTATTAAATAATATATATATATTTTGTTTTCTATTTAGATAATTTTTGTTTTAAAATAGTTTTTATATCATACAAACCTTCATAACATTAATGTATTTCATTTATTTTTTAAATATGTCTATATTTTTATTGCTTTTAAATTTCATTAAAATATTAATACAAAATTTTATAAGGCAATTTATATGATTTTATTTTTTTAAACAATTGACGTTCATTTAGTAGTCTTAACATATAAGTTAACTACAAACACAATATATTTTCTTAAATATCATATAAAATGAATCCTTAAACCCAAATCCTACGATTCCAAATTACTTATATATCCCAAAACAAGGCCAAACTGTCACAACTACCTGACTTCCTTATGGTCGACTGCAAAATTCTGTGAAACGGAACACATGCGGGCCCTCACCGCGGGTCCGACGAGACAAAGGCTAGCCTTTTGAGGCTCATCCACAAAAAAGGGCCGATATGAGGCGCTCTCTCGCTTGCAACACCGACAAAGATCAAACAAGACAAGGAGATAATATATAGATAGGTCTATTTTGGACATTAAATAGAGTAGCTTGTTAATAATTTGAATTAATATTTATCGTACCTACTGTATGTCAGTATGGATGTTTGTTACTCTTTCACGTAAAAACTACTGAACCGATTAGGATTAAATTTGGTATGTAGGTAGCTAAAGACTCAGAATAACATATAGGCTACTTTTTATCCCAGTTCCTAGTTACTCCCAGTTCCCACGGGATTGATCGGGTTTCCATGTGGACAAAGTCGCGGGCGGCCTCTAGTAAAAAATAAACCAAGAAAGTTTCTATGCAATGATAAAAATTTATTTTTTTCTAATATGTATGTTCATTTTAATTAATACGCAGTGTGATTACCGGCACAATTAGACTAAATAAAGGACTACTCCATCTCTTACCTAGGGATTCTTCTTTTAGGCGATGGGCTAGCGACCTGTCACTACTTTAATCTCAATTCTGTTATTGAACTGAACGTGGTATTTTCAAGACTGCTGGCTCTGTCTACCCTGCAGGGGATATAGACGTGATTGTATGTATGTTTAAATAAATACCTATATGTTTTTAAAAGCATTGTTAGGTTCGTATGAGCAATCTCTGCTGTTGAATTAAATAATAATAATATTTTTTTTTGTTTCTTAATGTAATCGTATACATATATGAATTCATGTAAATAATAATAAATTTCGATTAATTAAAATAAAATTAGGTAAGATAAAAATGACTTAGAAATTATTATCGTAACTAAAATGCCTATTATAACATCGTCAAATGTATAGATGTTATAATAATGTTTATTATAACATCGTCAAATTACCAAATTTGTAAATGGAATACACCAAATAAAGCAGATACCTATATAAAAACTAATATCGCAACGACATTTAATTTCAATTACGAAAATCGAATCAGCCACCCTAGACGCTATCTAGACATTCCACATCATAGGTTTCATTTAATTTTCGAAATACGTATAGACCTACATATCTCTATAGTCCTCACAGAGGCATCCCATTTGACATGCGCGGTCTACACGCCTCATCTTTGGCCGGCGTCGGGAAACGGGTTCGAGCGTCAGTGCTTGCTCGGCCAACGAGCGCGATGCCGTGTCCCGGGCGCTCGGCCGAAATGGCCCCGTTATTTATATTAATAATTCTAACTTTATATCAAATCGCGAACGCTCAGGACTACTATCACACGCCGAGGATAGGCACCCAGAAACTAGCACTGTGCTACGCAAGCGACGGCAGACCACAGGTGAGTAAATGAAACTTTTTAGATGGAGCTGACGGCGTGAAGTTGGATTTCGCTTTAGAAGTTCTAAACACACCAAAGTTTTAGCTGCGCGTGAACAGGTACGTGAAAACATATTATTATTTATTCTCCAAACATTTTTCAGCTCAATGACCTGTTTAATCGGCGTTTTACAACGGTTGGTAACTATTTGGCAGTTCAGAGGTTATCGACAAGTTGTGTAAGTTGGTAAACGGGTTCGTTTACACTCCGCTAGTAATGTAATGTTATCAGAAACAAACGGAACGCACTTATCAGGACATCCGTTGTATGATGATATTACGATAGACTTTGTTCGTCCGTTCGGTTAATTATATGTTATAAATTAAATGCGTTGCATATAAAAAAAATATAAAAAAATAAGAAGATATAATTAAAAAAAAGTAAAAAGAGTATAAAAAGATGTATAAAAATATAAAAATAAAATAGGTAAAATATGGAGTATTTTCGAGATTGTTGGCTCTATCAACTCCGTGAGGGATTAAGAAGTGATATGTATGTTAAAAAAGTAAAAATTTAGATATCAACATCAGTAACAATTTAAAAAAAATTAGAAACATATATAAAGTCTAAAAAATCGTTGAATATACAAAATTTACGACTAAAATGATTTCTTTGGTGACGTTATATTAAGAAAAAAAAAATGCGTTAAGGTATAATTTAAATCGGTACAACAATAATATTACAACGGCAACGATGTAAAAATGATAACAAGAACACGAATACTAAGTCACCCATGTCTCTTGCTTAAAAAGCATATTGATATAGCGTCTTTGCACCAAGAATGAGCTGACGAGACGTTATGTGCGTTCACACACAACTCACACGCACACCATTATAAAAGCCTGCGCAAGAGCATCGCGTATCATTTAGGAGTGAAACTATGTTATCGCTCTGCGCTTTTTCATAGATTAAAATCTCGAGTCTATTTTAGAAGGGACCATTGTATTAAAAGTACAGTTAGGGGGAGGGCAGTTATTTATTTTTAATATTAAAAATATATTTATCTTTTAAAAATATATTCGAAAAAATATTTCATTTTTAATAGCAACCATTCTTATAATATAAAGAGGAAAGATATTTTGTTTGTAACTAATGAATAAATAAAAAATCGCACTGAACCGTATTTATAAATAAATAAATAAATTTGATGAAATTTGGAAATATAATAAAGTTAGAAGATAAAACTCGGCAAAATTTTGTTCTTAATATTAAACTAGACTTTTGTCTGCTTCACTCACGTTGGAATTTCCACAAACAAAAATAGCCTATGTTACTCTTGAAAAATTTTTACTCACTTTGATAGATTCCATCCAAATCTGTCCAGTACGTTTTAATGTTGCAAACAAAACGAAAAATCTTACCTCTTTAAATAGGTACCTATTAGCATGGACATAACATGCCAAGCAAATTTTATGACGATTTGTTCAATACTTGAAGTCAAACCAACATTACATTTTTGTTGTACGAAGTTGCCTAGAAAAGAGTTTTAAAAAGTACAAAAAAAAAAATAACAAGTAGACCTTTTTTAAAAATCAATATTGATTTAACATTAACTAATTTAATGATTATTACGAGTAAAAACAAAATTCAAATTTTCTTTCTATTTAAATAAAGTTAAAGCCAAATTAAAATTCATCAAAATTAAATCAACATGAACTATAAACTTGAGAACTTACGTTAAACCTTAATTAAAATAAACTAAAACCTAAATCAGAATTAACTAAAAATTTAATCAAAAACAAGCTAATAGTTTTTAGTTAATTACAATTAAGTGTATTAAAATAAAAATAAAAAAACAAAATATTATATTAAAACTTATATTATAAACGAAGTAATAATTAATATTCTTCCAAATAGTTATTAATATTTAAATCATTAATCTCGTATCCAAAAAAAAATATTTTATAAAATTTTAAGTGGAAAGGTATTTATTTTCAGAGTAACTCGTTAATAATAGGTATACCTTGAACGTGCCCTATTAGTCTTTTTAAGACTGTCGGCTCTGTCTACCCCGCAAGGGACATAGACGTGATTATATGTATGTATGTATTTTAAGTAGGTATATTAGAATCGCGCTATTACATGTGTTCTTCTGTTTAAAGTAAGCGCTATAAGTTATATGTAATACATTAACTATTTTATTATACTGAGTATTCGCAAGAATCATTTATATACATCTGCGCGAAAAAAAAAATAACATTTCAAGTGACTTTTAACATTATAACAAAAGCCATAACTTTGAACGGCCATTTATGCGCTTCAGTATTCGTAAAAACAAAACTCTTGCTCGCATTGTTTTGATTTCAAAAGGAAGTTTAATTGTTCAAATTAACAATTGAGTTAGCTTGTAACAAATTTTCGAACTGAATTCAAGTTTCACGTGTATTTGAAAGAAGACTGTAATGTCATGACAAATGTATTTTATTTAACTTTTTTTAAATTTTTTTATTAAATTTTTATTACCATTTATTTATTTATTTAAAACTCTGTTGCACAAAAAAAAAAAACGTAAAAAAGGCGGGCTTAATGCCGTTTGGCATTCTCTACCGGTCAACCAGCCAACCAAACAGAAAATCTTTAAGAAAAAGTGCACATGCATACTGAAATATACATAACATTACAAAAAAAAGCATTAATACATACAAGATACATAAATTACATTATAAATACATATACATACATAAAATATCAAATGAGGATGACCCATTATTGATGTGCCGAAAAGAAAGAAAGAACACATTCACAGCATGTTTGAACTTATACTTTGTATTCAGAAATTCACTTTGAGTGCACCTTCTGATGGAAACTGAACGCCCCCTAGCGGGGCAATAACGAAGCGTTTGTGATCTGATCCGGCGTCCGATACTCCAAGTGTCAGCTTTTTTAAAACACAATAACTTTGAGAATCGAGTTGACGATTTTTATAACAGCTCATTAGATGTTGCGTGTACATACATTTCTTTGTTTCTCCGAAACATATTATTTTATTGCAATTCAATAATTCAATATAATAGAAAAGATATTTTAAATATTTCATATTTATAGAAAAAGTGAATGCAGCGACTTTTGTAAATTCACACAGAGAAAACCTTAGAAAGTTAAGAGAGCATAGCGCATCAGTTAGCAGAGTCCTGTAACATTGTCACAGAAAATTTAACGACAATAATAAAAAACAGGAAAATATTGTGTAAAATAAAACTTTTTCATATAAAAAATAATAATTAAAAAGATAAGACTATAAAACAATAAAAAAGATAGATAGAAAGAGACTACACATAAATGTTATAAAAACCTCTTGCATTTCGAATTTGCATTTATACTTTGTATACAGACATTCACTTTGAATGCAGCCTTTGACGGCTACTGAACGCCCTCTAGCGGGGTAATAACGAAGCGTTTGTGATCTGACCCGGCGTCCAATACTTCAGCTTTTTTAAAAAAGCACATTCGATAGGACGATTCTTTAAAAAAAAAATTGTACCAAAATAGTTTGGACTTTGGAAAAATGCATCGGTTTATATACAAATCCTTCATTAACAGTTTTAATAGAAAGCCGGTGGAATTCTAATCGGAAGCTAGTTTTGTGTATGGAATGAAAATATGCGTACGTAAGAGTGCCGTGTCGTTTCTAGCATTTTAGAAAAGAATAACTTCATACCTTCCCCATGGATGTCGTAAAATGCGATTAATGGATAGGCTTATAAACTTTGGATCTTTTCGGCTGCAACCTGTCACTATTTGAATCTTAATTCCATCTTCAAGCCATTAAGCTGAACGTAGGCCACGTTTGTGAGTGAGTTGGCTCTGCCTACCCCGTAAGGGATATATACGTGATATGTATGTAAGTCAGTGGAACTTATAAAGCTGCAATGCAATTCACGCGATGTAGTAAGCAAGTCAATAGCTTGAATTATTTATATCATCGATCCGAAAGGTATACTTATAGCAGTTACAGCTAGGATAGCTTTTGACATAGTTACATCTAGCTTGACCTCGCAAATGTATGTACATATATCACGTCTTTGTCCCTTGCGGGTTGACAGGCTCGAAATTACATTCAGATTAGTCTCTCTCTTAAAAATTTATTTTTACTAAGTTTATTAATTTTTCCCTTTATTGACTTTTACAATTTTTAAAGTAAATAGGTACATAGTTTAAAGTACATAGAAATAAGTTGTTAATTCCATGTTGCATTAACAAACAAATAAGCATTTTTTACATTAGCTGATTAAAAAATAATATTATAGCCCATATATCTAAATAAACAAGTACTGGTACCTAAGCAATAAAAAAAAAAAACCAAGAATATTAAGTTTTCTTACAATAAAAAAAAAACAAGAAATTAATTTTTTTTGGGATTCTTCTTTTATACGACTGGCTAGCAACCTGTCACTATTTGAATCTCAATTCTATCAAGCCAAACAGCTAAACGTGGCCTACCAATCATTTTAAGACTGTCTGCTCTGTCTACCCCGCAAGGTATATATAGACGTGATTATATGTATGTACTTCACTTCTATCAACCACCCTTACATTTACCCCGCTCGAATTCTCCCTACACCAGATAGAAGTATTAATGTAAATATGTATGTGCGTGTTATTAAATTTTGGGGTACTGGTCACCAGGGTAACGCCACCCTTAGGGTCTGTTAAAGCCTAAGCCCCTTTAGGGGAAGTCTAGCCGCTACGGCTAGCTATGGCTATAGAAATAAGCGGTTAGACGCGTCGCATCGATCGCTTGCCTCCCTTCATGCATTCTATTTATATGCTTTTTTATTTCTGTTTGTCGGTTGCCAGTACATTTTTCGTTTACGCGTAGTAGGTATGTTTATTTTTTCTTTTTTCTTTAGTCGCCTTTTATGACATCCACGGGGAAAGATATGGAGTGGTCCTATTCTTTCTTTTCTAATGGTGCCGGAAACCACACGGCACAAATATTATAGTTTGCAAAAACGATCAAGGGAAAGACTTATGAACTTAGGATTCTCTTCTTTTAGGCAATGTGCTTCCCATCGCCCACCGGTCACCATTAAAATCTCAATTTCATCACTAACTCTGACCATAGTCTTTTAGTATTTCCGAAACATTGGCTTTGTCCATTCCGTAAGAGATAAATTCGTGTTAAATGCATGTGTATATACTGCAATAGTGCGCCTATACGTTGCAATCAGCCTCTTAAAGTGTAATATTGTTTCGAACTAACCTGATTAATCAATTTCCAAAAAGCAAAATGGCCGCGTGTGTTCAAATATTTTTCGAAAAAGTTTCGTACAAACGCAGACATATTGAATTCAGAAACCTGAGTGCAGAATATAGGGGTACTATGCAGTCTGAATTTCGGAGTTGGCGGCAGTCTCGACGCATCGATCCAGGCTTAGTCTGGGAGGGCGAAGCCTTAAAAGCAATCGTTTTCACAAAATAAATAATAGTCTGACTGTGAGAAGATGGAATATTAAATGTTGGGAATGCATTGAAGTTATGAACTTCTATTTGTTGGAAAATTTTATATGTATTTGCTGCTGTTTGGTGTATTGTTTTGATAAGCTATTGAAATTTTAAAATACTAGTTCATTCATTCGTTTTTATCCCTTGCGAGGTGGACAGAGCCATCGGTCTTGAAAGATAGACAGGCCACGTACAGTTTATGCTAGTTATTTAATGATATCGTAATAATATTATATTTAATTATCGTATGATCAAGCATAATTACTATTTAGTTTTACTGTTTTGTTAAGGAAGAAAAGCTCTTATTTTTTTTAAGTTAATGGATATATGTGTTTTTTAATTTCAATTTCTTATTGGTACGTCCATAGTTTTAATAAGAATATCATAGATATTTATTCAAAGCGATCTGCGGTTTTAATAGCAACTATTGTCTGACTTAAAATCACGTGAATTAAGCCAGTGTTATTATGTATTATTTTCTTTTACATAATATAAAGAACTTTTATATTGTAAAGATGTAATATCTGCCTACCCCTTTGGGAAAGAGGCATAAACTTTTCAGATTGCGACGTCGAGTGAACGTAAAAGAAATATTTTGCGAAATTATACATACATATGGTCACGTCTATATCCCTTGCGGAGTAGACAGAACCAACAGTCTTGAAAAAACTGAATGGCCACGTTCAGCTATTTCGCTTAATGATAGAATTGAGATTCAAATAGTGACAGGTTGCTAGCCCAAATTATCTTTTCCATAAAACTTTTTAGACTACACATTTTTTCACTCAGGCTCCTAGACTAGTCTAGATAGGGGGAGATATGAAAGAGTTTAAAATGTAAATAAAAATCGGCCAAGCGCGAGTTTCGCTTCTGTGGTATTTGTGCATAACATTTTTGAACAGATTTTCAGAGATTAATGGTGTCTGTTTGATTAGGAATAAATTTTATATATAACCTTAATTATCTGTTAGTTTTCTGACCTGTGATAACAAGGCGACTATAAAACCTTTTCTGAAGTTTCTATGTCTTTTTAATAAAATAGTTTCGTCATTATTGGTTCATAATTTGCAAAAGTAACCGCGATACAATTATACAATATGTATTAAAAATTACCAAATTTAAATATTTTTTTTTTAAAATATTCTATTTTTATTTATTTCATAAAAATCTAGTCAAATTGAGAACCTCCTTATTTTGAAGGCGGTTGATAAACAAGTACAAAAATGGAAACACATAATCGGCTTCGGAATAAAACATAGCAATATGTTTTCAGCAATGCCCCTCTCTACATCTTCTTAAGACTTCTTCAAAAGGAAAGAATATTGAAATTAAAATTATATATATTTTTTATGTCCATTTCATTCGTTTCCGCCTCCATAATTTCCGTAGCTTTTTGATGTCTATGTATTCTTAAAAAAATAATCTTCAATTCAAATCTTTAACATTTATAATGAGTCATTTTATTTCGGAGTAATATTTGCCTTGTGGTTCCCGGCACAAATATAAAAAAGAAAAGTAACACTCCATCTCTTTCCCATGGATATCGTAAAGGCGACTAATGAACAGGTTTATTAACTATGATTCTTCATTTAGGCGATGGGCTAGCAACCTTTCACTATTTGAATATCAATTCTATCATTAAGCTAAACAGCTGAACATGCCTTTAAGTTTTTCAAGACTGTTACTGTGACTGTTGTCTACCCCGCACGGGATATAGATGTGTCAAGGGATATACATGTATGTATGTAGGTAAATGGTAAGATTTTTCGGAATCACGAAAATGAGGGCAATAAAATTATAAATAAGTGCCTTAAGATTAAGTAAAGTAATGTTTTTTCTACCAATGCATTTTTCGAGGATTTTTGGTATGAATTTCCAGAAATAAACCATCCAGTGCGATTATCAAAATGAGATAATTTGAGTCGATTAGTTAAAAACAAATTTTCCTATCTGTTTACATAATAATATAGATATTACACAAATGAATTTACATAAGAAACTTATTTTATAAATTTTAGTTGTATTTATCAGAGTTAATTAATTAAAATAAAATGAAGACCTGACGTTAAGTGATGAAAATGAATTAATTTTTTTTTAATTAAACTAATTGTACTTCAATCTAGTTTCATGAAAAATTAGACATATTCTTCAAACATTAAAATTATATCTTTGAACCAGAACTTATTCAAACATAACCTACTAAGTTAAATGAAATGAACTAATTACTTAATTTGGTACTTAAACTTAAGGTCGATTAAGTTTAAAAATATTTATATCTAGATAAAGCCAGATAATTATTTTATCGGGTATTATGTATTTATTAAAGACTTCACGTCACGCTTCGTTTTATAGCTGCAGTGTAGTTTGTTCCGCATCATCTACACATGCGCTTCGGAAGCTAGTTATAATTAGATTTTAGTGACGTGACGTCAGTAAGTGATGCCTTGTATACAATTTTGTATTCTATGCAATAGCTATACAATGGTATTTAGATTACACTTTTAAGCGTTACAGCTAAACGATCCCTTTATTGACCTTAACGGACCTTTTCCTACGTTACCACACTACGTTTTCCCATAGTTAGAATGAGATCGAGTGGTTTAATAGGGATGTGGACTGTACTCAAATAAGTATAAAATTTTACCACGAAAAGGTAGTTTCTATAGTAAAAATAATAAAAAACACAATATTTTCCTCAATAAACAAGGGGTTATTTTTTTATTTAATAAAATGTAATCAAATATTTCACCCTCAAGTCACGTGACAATGAACACCAATCAAAACGCGTGATGTCACGCGTTGCAATACAAGGATTTTCGCTGTCAAGTATTATGGTGTTTGTTGATATTTGGATCATATTATTACCGTGATTTCCGTCCGATTATCATTTTGAATAAATTTTGCTTTCCCATAATGGAAAGTGGATATATTAAGGCAGATAGTTCAAATTTGCCAAGAATTGATTGCTTTACGGTGGCTAATTTCTTCGCAACAAATAGTAACTTCTGCTCTGCTGAATTTAGAAATGTGAAGACATCCATGTAAGTAATATACTCAAGATACATTATTATAGCAATAGTAGGTATTTTTAAATTATAAGGTAAAAACGAAATAATATGATTTTGCCATATCATTGGCCAACTATAATGAAAGAACGAAACATTGTTTAAATTATTTCTAACCTAAAAATTCGAGTTTTCGTCTTTGAAAACTTGAAGAGAAAAATTATTTTAATATGTACAAGTAAATGTAACAAATATTATCAAACTTACATCAAATGATCCTCACAGAAATACATTTTACTTTGTGTAGATACAAGTGCCGGATCCCGACGGGCTAATTGAAGCCACTTTTTCCGCATCGTTCTTGTACGTGGAACGTGAATAAACAGTTTTCAGATGTTTTAATAGTTGTACTTTTACACTGCGACATTGCACAATATTTATAAAATTTTGAATTCATATTATTATCACACAACTACGAAATAACTATTACATACATACAACTTCGACAATATTTTATAACGCGTGACGTCACAGCGGACGTTTGACAGGTATCCGCGTTTTGGCGCGATATTTTAAATGGAATTTTAAATAAATTATTTTAAAGGAATTACTTGAAATAAAAAAATTATAATAAATAGTTTTGGTTATATTTGGTACTTATGCATGGTTTTAAACACTTTCCCAAAAATAGTCCACATCCCTATTGTAATGTGTCGGGAACCACACGGCATAGTTGTTAATAAATATATTAAAAAAAAAATAACTAAATGTGCCGTGTGGTTCACGGCACCGTTAGAAAATGAATAGTACCACTCCATCTCTTTCCCATGGATGTTGTAAAAGGCGACTAAGGGATAGGCTTATAAACTACGGAGTCTTCTTTTAGGCGACAGGCTAGCAACCTGTCATAATTTAAATCTCAATTCTATCATTGAGCCCTCTTAAAGACTGTTGGCTCTGTCTACCCCGCAAGGGATATGTATGTATGTATGTAAAAAAAATAACAAAATAGATCAGTGGGAAGAGCATCAGAACATCTCGTTGTTTATACAGTATCTATATGATAAGAGACGAATGCTTGTGTGTTCGTTCGTACGCTCTTAAAGCCATACCCAGAAATAACTCACGCGCACGAGATATGGTTATGCATGGCCGCACGACAAAATGATCTTTGATTCGGACCAATAGCAATTAGGCATTTTCGGGGGACCATAGAGTTAGTAATTAATAGAACGGACATTTATATCACGTACATATACACATAATTATCTACATATAATTACGTCTTGATCTACTACAGTATATAAAGACAGACCCAACTTATAATTATAACATATATATAATAGTATATATGATAAGTTGGGTATAGACAGACAAACTTAAGATATATATATATATATATATCTTAAGTTAATAATCATGTCTACACAGATACACATACAAAAATACCCGATCTTATCCTTAACGGAGTCAACAAAGCTATCAGTCCCAAAAAAAAAATTACAAAAGGAAAAGATTTTTTTTACATACATATAGTCACGTCTATCTATCCCTTGCGGGGTAGACAGAACCAACAGTCTTAAAAAAAAAAAAAAAAAAGATTGAAAGGCCACGTTCTGTTGTATCGCATAATTATAGAATTAAGACTCAAGTAGTGACAGGTTGCTAGCCCAGCGCCTACAATAAGAATCTCAAGCTTATAAGCCTATCAATTAGTAGCTTTTTACGACATCCACGGGAAAGATATTGATTTAGGAGCGCTATTTACGGGAGAGATATTTTCATTTCCATCTTATATATAAAATTCTCGTGTCACAGTGTTCGTTCCCGTACTCCTCCGAAACGGTTTGGTCGATTCTTATGAAATTTTGTGAGCATATTGAGCAGGTCTGAGAATCGACCAACATCTATTTTTCATACCCCTTAGTAATAAGGGATGTCCACCTTAACATTATTTTTTAACTAGAAATTACTTAAAGTTTATTTATATGGCAATACAACATTTTCCGGGACAGCTAGTTTTTCATTATAAATGTGATATTGTGTTTTTTTGTCCGTCTTTCTCGTCAAAACCACTGAACCGACTTACATTATAATTTTGCATACATAGTGTGAATTAAGGATCCATGGTCAAAGGCGCACCCTGGGCTCCTCCCCAGAGAGGTGAGGATGAAACCGGGACTAAAGCCACTCACAAGAAGAAGTGTGGCTTAAGAAAGTCGGAGTGCTTGAGTTTTTTCAATAAATACTTAGTTTAATTTAATAGTTTTAATACGTGCCGTGTGGTTCCCGGCACCAATACAAAAAATAATAGAACCACTCCATCTCTTTCCCATGGATGTCGTAAAAACCGACTAAGGGGTTGGCTTATAAACTTGGGATTCTTCTTATAGGCGATGGGCTAGCAACCTGTCACTATTTGAATCTCAATCCTATCTTAAAGCCAAATAGCTGAACGTGGCCTATCAGTCTTTACAAGACTGTAGGCTCTGTCTACCCCGCAAGTGATATAGACGTGATTATATGTAGGTATGTATGTATGTATTTAATAGTTAGTTTGTCAAATAACATCACGATAACTATGACATCAGTATCACTACGAGGAAGACGTTTTATAGCGTGCAGATGGTGATGTACACAAATAGTACTCACTATATTTAGAAGCCCGGACGTTCACTCGTGTGCGCCTGCGCATGGGACAAAACGATGCGATTTTATGCCCTAAATCGTTGTATTACTATCAGGAGTTACTACATAATGAATACATACCTAAAGTTATATCTATATTATTTGCGGGGTAGACAGAGCCTTGGAAAGACTAAAAGGCCGCGTTAAGCTGTGTGGGATAACAATGGAATTGAGATTCAAATAGTGACAGGTTGCTAGCCTATCAAAATATTGCTGTAGAGAGGGAGAATTCGCGTAAATTATAGAAAAAAACGAGCCTATGGTATGGTAGTTAAGTAGAGCGCCGTGTGGTTCCCGGCACCTATACAAAAAAGAATAGGACCACTCCATCTCTTTCCCATGGATGTCATAAAAGGCGACTAAGGGAAAGACTTAAAAACTTGGGATTCTTTTTCAGGCGATGGGTTAGCAACCTGTCACTATTTGAATGTTAATTGAATTATTAAAACAAATAGCTGAACGTGGCCATTCCGTCTTTTCAAGACTGTCGGCTCTGTCTACTCCGCAAGGGATATAGACGTGACCATATGCATGCATGTATAATATTAATTTCCATTTCCGTGTACGCTCAGATTGTTACAAAAAATCAAAAATGGGGCTTACAGAGGCTTATAGGAATATTGTTTCCGAGAATATTGGCTTACAAGCTTGTTGTTCTCGGTAATGGCTAATGGCTGCGAATGATGGTCCAATTAGATTGACCTCCATTACCTGAGTAGGTACACGTGTTTCATCAAATTGTTTCACAGTAATTAGCTTATTCAGAGTTTAGCTTGTATTGTACATATTTACCTATAAAAAAGCCTAATCCCCTGCGGTGTAGACAGAGTCTTGAAAAGACTATAATGCAACGATCATCTGTACGGTATAGTTAAATGATGGAACTAAACTATCAGTTCTATGGTTTAGTAACTAAGATTCGAAAAATGACAGGTAGTTACTACCTATCTAAATTGTCTTTACCTACTTGAAAAATAAAAACTAATAATATACTTTGTGTCAACTCTCTTTTGCTCTTTTGCATTGATACTGGCCAGTAATAAAAAAATAATTTGCACTAATCATTGCTTTTTTAATTTTCCATCGTTCAAATTTCTGACGTAAGACGCCAAATTTATCGCGCGAAAACTATCACTGTTTCGGTTTGTTCTTTTTTTTTTCTTGTTTTTTGTAAAGACTAGAATGTTCTTTAAAAAAAATTTTGAAAATGACGCTTTTTAAAAAAATATTGCATGTCTTATGTTTAATGGTATTTTATTTGCTCCTACAGCGATGTATCCCGGAATTCGAAAACGCAGCCTTCATGGTCCAAATGGAAGCTACTAATACTTGCGGTGAAAATGGTCCCAAGATGTACTGCATCCAAACCTCAGCTGGAACTTCTACTCGGTAAATACGTCACTAATATTAAATTTTGTTTGTTTGTTTTATATCTTTATTAGCATCAAACGAATATATGTATAATGCCGTGTGGTTCCCGGCAACAATAGAAAAAAGAATAGGACCACTCCTTTTCTTTCTCACGGATGTCGTAGAAAGCGACTAAGGGATAGCCTTATAAACTTGGGGATCTTCCTTAAGGCGACGGGCTTACTACCTGTCACTATATGAATCTCAATTCTATCTTTAAGCCAACAGCTGCAATTGGCCTTGTGGCCGGTATTTTCAAGACTGTGTCTACCCCGTAAGGGATATAGACGTGATTATATGTAAGTATGTATTACAGTTCTCCTGAGAAACCTTAAATTTTCAATCTTCCCTTAATCGCCTTTTACGACATCCACGGGAAAGAGATGGAGTAGTCCTACTCTTTTTTCTATTGGTGACGGGAACCACACGGCACATACACAGAACTGTAATAATCCCTATATATTTGACTAAGTCCTCAATATTCGGGGATTTAAATATTGGGTTTGCACGCGTGTAAATTGTAATATTTCATTCATCTTCGTTCGGTAGGTACTTTTGCGTTGAAGATTAACAAAAAATACTCACAAAATTTCACATAGGTGACATTGATTTTATTAGTTTTGGATACATCAACTTAGAAAAAGTAAATCTATTATCTGTAAAAGAGATTTGACATACGTATAGTGCCGTGTGGTTCCCGGAACCAATACAAAAAAGAATGGGACCACTGCATCTCTTTCCCATGGATGTCGTTAAAGGTGACTAAGGGATAGGCTTATGAAATTGCGATCCTTTTTTTTAGGCTGGCAACCTGTCACTATTTGGATCCCAATTCCATCATCAAGCCGAGCAGCTGAACGTGGCCATTCAGTCTTTTCGGGACTATTGGCTCTGTCTACCCCGTAAGGGATATAGACGTGACTATATGTATGTATTATACATCAAATTTAATAACACAAATCTATAATCTGTAAATAAAAATTATACATACCTACATACATATAGTCACGTCTATACGAGTAAGGTTTACCTGCAAAAGGTTGCGATGTGACAATTTTGTGTGTAGTAGGTAAAATGTGCTAATTATCTCATTTAACCCAAGGTCGTGTGATTACTGTCAACCCGGCCAGTTCTCCAGCTACTTCCTCACGGGAAAGTGGCGTGATTTTATGTATGTATGTATGTATGTATGTAATATCTCATTTACCCCAAGGTCGTGTGATTACTGTCAACCCGGCCAGTTCTCCAGCTACTTCCTCACCGACCTTCACCACGAGCAGAACAACCAGACGTGGTGGCAATCGGAGACCATGATGGAGAATCGACAGCATCACCCGTACCAAGTCAACCTCACTTTGCATTTGGGTAATTATTTTATTTCAAAACCGTTTTGCCAAACTAGTCAGCCACCAAAAAAAAATAGTATGATCAACAAAAATTTTTTTTTATTCCACATTGCATAATGACGGAGGGAGAATCTATTCATTCCGAACTCTATGCCAAACTAGTCAGTGAAACAAAAAAATATACCTAAAACGAAACACATTCTTTTTAAATTCTACATTGTAATGTCTGTTCATTCCGAACTCTATACATTATCTTTTAGGCACCTACCTTAGGCTTTAGGCTACCACCTTGATCTTGATCTACTTTTACGTACAAATAACACTACGTTTATGACCCCTGCGGTGTAAACAGAGACAGCATTCTTGGAATGACTGAACGATCACTACCCATGACAGATTCCCAGCCCATCGTATACAAGAAGAATACCACTTATATTAGCCGTTCCCTTAGTTGCCTTTTACGACGTCCATTGGAATACTTTAATTTCAGTGTAAAACACATTTTAGAAATTCAGGTATTATGATAAGATTAGATCTAGCCCGCAAGGGATATAGACATGATTATAATATAATTATAATCATACATATTATGTGTGTATATATGTGAAGGCTAGTCGAATATGTGTTTCGTCTAAGCAATTCAAGTGGACATAGTTTTTTTTCAAAATCGAGACCCAATAGAAATAATTTCCTGTTATAATTCCTGGACCTACAGTCATTTTCTTAATCTCCTCACAGGTAAAGCATACGATATAACATACGTGAGAATTGTGTTCTACTCTCCGCGTCCTCAGAGCTTTGCCATATACAAAAAAACCAGCGAAGACAGAGATTGGGAACCGTTCCAGTATTTTAGGTAAGTCATAAACCATTCCAAAAAAAAATGATGTTTGGAGTCGAAGAATCCCTCCATAAATGTGTGGAGTCGAAGTGTATGTCAAAATTGAGGTGGCCAAAATTGAAAAGAGCATGTTAAAATGAAATGTGCCTACCTGAAACCGCTGAGCTTGCATGAAGAGAGTTACGAATGTGGATGAAGCGAAGGAAGTGTGCAGAGATCGTGGCAAGTGGATAGAGGTAGTCTCTGCCTACACCTCCGGGAAAGAGGCGTGATTTTATGTATGTACGAGTATGTATGTATGTTGAGATGGTTTGGACATGTCGAGAGAATGGATGAGGACAGGCTAACGAAAGGAATTTATAAGGCAGAGTTGACTGTAAAAGTGGGACAGTTCCGGCCTTGTCGAATTTTCAAAGGCCAAATTTCGAAGGTCTTGAAAAAGGGAGATGATAGGAGTACCCGTAATCGTCGAATATGCATGAAAAGAGTAATGAGTGTGGAGGAAGCGGGGGAATTCTGTAAGGCTAGTCGCAAGTGGAAATCCATAGTCTCTGCCTACCCCAATGGGAAACAGGCGTGATGGCATGTATGTATGTATGTTGAGATGGTTTGGACATGTCGAGAGAATGGATAATGGCAGACTAACGAATTCTTCTACACATGCGATTTGGAAGCGGTACATACATACATACATACATACATAAAATCACGCCTCTTTCCCGGAGGGGTAGGCAGAGACTACCTCTTTCCACTTGCCACGATCTCTGCATACTTCTTTCGCTTCGTCCACATTCATAACTCTCTTCATACAAGCTCGGCGGTTTCGGGTACTTTTGACCTGACCCTTTACCAGGACGTCCTTAATTTGATCAAGATACGTTCGTCTAGGTCTTCCCACTCCGACCTTTCCCTCCACACTCTCCTTGTATATCTGCTTAGTCAACCTGCTTTCATTCATCCTCTCCACATGACCGAACCATCTTAACATACCCTTTTCTATTCCTGTAACTACATCTTCTTTCACATCACAACATTCCCTTATCACGCTGTTCCTTATCCTGTCACTCAATTTCACACCCATCATACTCCTTAACGCTCTCATTTCCACTGCATTTATTCTGCTTTCATGCTTCTTTTGCCATACCCAACTTTCACTCCCATACATTAATGTCGGGACCAACACGCCCCTGTGCACAGCCAGTCGAGCCTTTTTGGATAGTTTCTGACTGCTCATAAAGGCATGCAAAGCTCCATTCACCATGTTCCCCGCGTTCACTCTCCTTTCAATATCACTATCATACTTGCCATCTGATGTAAACTTTGATCCTAGATATACAAACTCTTTCACTTGCTCCACTTTTTCTCCTCCAATCAAAATATTACATGCTGTCATTTCTTTCTCCATTTCAAAAACCAGTGTTTTAGTTTTACTTACGTTCACTTTCATTCCTTTTTCTTTTAAAGCTTCATGCATACAGTTTACCATCTCCTGTAACTCCTCCGCTGATGACGCCAGTATAACCTGATCGTCGGCATAGAGCAGACATTTGACGAGTAACTCATTCATCCTTAATCCACTTTTAGACTCTTTCAAATCTGTCAAACAGCTATCCATAAATAGGTTGAACAGCCACGGTGACGCAACACATCCTTGCCTAACGCCTTTCTCAATCTTAAACCACTCAGTGTGCGCTCCGTTTATCCTGACACAAGCACTCGAATCCTCATATAAGGATTTCAGTGCTCGTATTAAGAGACTGCTCACCCCATGCATAGAAAGTGCTGACCACAATTCATTCCTCTCAACTCTGTCATAGGCCTTTTCCAGATCTACGAATGTGCAATAGACTTTTTGACTCTTGGCCAAAAACTTTTCGGCTATGCACCGCAAGGAAAAGACCTGATCAGTACATCCCATTCCCTTTCGAAATCCCGCTTGAGCATCCCATATTTTGTCATCAGTTTCATTCCTGACTCTATTAATCAATACCTTAGCATACAATTTGCCGACGACGCTAAGCAGGCTTATACCACGATAATTTTTGCAGTCCAGCTGTGACCCTTTTCCTTTGTAAAGTGGCACGATAACAGCCTTACACCAATCTTTTGGTACTCGGCCGCTTCTCCAACACAAATTGAAAAGGCAGTACAACTGACTAGCTACTACGCCTTTTCCTGCTTTAAGCATCTCGACCGACACTCTATCACACCCAGCAGCCTTTCCCGCTTTCATACTCTTAAGTGCTTCCACAATTTCGAACATTTCAATTTCGCCTTCCATCTCATTCTCTTTTTCTTCGCTATAGCAGAAATCTTTCTTATTTCCTTCCTTTTTTTCAAATAAACTTTCAAAATAGTCCTTCCATATCTTTAGTACACATTCTTCTCCTTTCACAACGCTACCATCCTGGCATCTGATCCTAGTCAGCTCTCTGGTTATAGTATTTCCTCGGGCTGACCTTACGGATTTCCAGAATACTTTCAGATTTGACTGAAAGTCTTCTGATAGCCTTTTATCAAAATCCTCTTTATACTCTTCTTTCTTTCTAATCACAGCTTTCTTAACCAAATCTTTCATTTTCTTATATTCCTTACGTGCTTCATTCACATCTTCATCTATAACCTCTTGCATTCTTAAGTTAGCTTTTGCTGCTAACAAATCCAGCCATGCTTTCTTCTTTAATCGCACAAGTTCTTGCACATCTTTACTCATCCACGCATTTTTGTGATTTTTTCCTTTCCTTCTTCTACTTACACCACACACTTCAACAGCTACTTTCACAATTCTTTCTTTAAATTCCTTCCATCCATCTTCAATATCGCTCATTTCCTCTAAATCTTCAAATTCATCCTTCAGTCTATTAATATACTTCTTACCTACATCCATATCTTGCAAATTTTCTACTTTTACTCTTTCCAAAGCGCTGGTTTGCTCCTTTACCCTGTGCCGCCAGCGATTGAAGATACCCCTTATCCGGGATATCACCAGTAAATGGTCCGAGTCAATGCCAGCACCGCGATATGCACGGGTATCCAGCACTTTGTTCTTCAATCTTTCATCTACAATCACAAAGTCTATCATACTTTTTAAAATACCTTCCACTCTTGTGTAGGTGTGGATCTCTTTATGTTGAAACATTGAGTTCGACACAAAAAGATCCCACTCTAGACAAATTTCTAATACACTTCTTCCATTATCATTCACCTTTTCGTCACCAAACGCACCAAGCACCTTTTCATATCCATCACGCTTTACACCCACCCATCCATTAAAATCACCTAACATAATAATCTTCTCATTTGGCTTGGTAACTTTCAATACTTCTCTTACACTATTCCAGAACTCCTCGTTTTCGCTTTTTGCTGATGTTGTACCCCTCGAACCCACATCCCAAGGTGCATAAACACCTAGAACGAAGATCCGAGTGATTCCAACTTTCAGCCTAATCCATAGAAGACGAGGGCTGACACACTCATACTCATTCACGCACTCAGCCATTCGTGCAGAAAGAATTAGACCGACCCCTTGACAGCCTCGGCTGGTACTGGAAATTCCAGACCAATACGCCGTGTAAGGGCCGTGCTGCGTCGCGTCGCATCCTTTCCGCTTCGTTTCATTCACGCACAACACATCCAAACGTCTTTCATCCATCATCTGGCATACTTCCTCAATCTTATCCTTCATTCCTCCTCTTACATTCATCGTCGCAAAGCGGCTTTCAGCAGACCGCATACCGCTCCCGCCGGGAACGAGACGTGATGGGGTGCGGACACCATCGCCGCCATCTAGGTGCTCTTTCAAAAAATTTGCATCCATGCGATTCCCACGAGACGCTAGGGAAAAATTTTGTCCGCCCCAGCAGAGCCCCGCATGCCAGGGTAAGGCTAGCCATTACCTGGGGGTCGCCCAACCCCATGGCGGAAGTGGCACGCTCGAGACTAGGCTCGCCCCTAGCCATGCATCCATCGGCGCGGCAGACCTTAGATTGGCAGGGATTTACATTAAAGAGGAATCCCATGTCTATCCCTTAGTCGGCTCTTACGACATCCGTGGGAAAGAGATGGAGTGGTCCTATTCTTTTGTAATGGTGCCGGGAACCACACGGCACAGTTGTTCCCGGCACCAGTTGGAAGCGGTAGTAGTTTTAATTAGATTTAAGTGATGTGACGTCAATAAGTGATACATTGTATCCAAATTTAAAAATAAATCTATTCTATACTATTCTTTTCTATTCTATATCCCTTGCGGGGTAGACAGAGCCAGCTTGAAGGCATAATCCTAAAATTGAGATTCAAATAGTGTCAGGTTGCTAGCCCATCTTAGGTTCAAGTATTTTCTGTGACCTCCTATGTACATTGTCAGCTAAATTCAACAGCGCAATGTGCCGTGTGGTTCCCGGCATTAATACAAAAAAGAATAGGACCACTCCAAATCTTTCCCATGGATGTCGTAAAAGGCGACTAAGGGATAGGCTTACAAACTTGGGATATGCGATGGGCTAGCAACCTGTCACTATTTGAATCTCAATTCTATCATTAATCCCAAATAGCTGAACGTGGCCATTCAGTCTTTTCAAGACAATTGGCTCTGTCTACCCCGCAAGGGATATAGACGTGACCATATGTATGTATGTATGTATTCAACAGCGCATCATGTCGAGACACGTACGGCGTCAACGAGCAGAGATCCGCTGAAATCAACGACGAAACCAGGGCGCTGTGTACTAGCGAGTACTCAGACATATCCCCACTTACTGGGGGGAACGTACTATTCTCCACACTGGAAGGTCGACCCTCGGCTTACACCTTCGATAGCAGTCCAGAGTTACAGGTTGGTATATTGTGATGATATTGAGTTTGACGATTACAGATTATGCAGACATACTGAGTAAATAGAGAGACTTTGTACATACATACATAAAATCACGCCTCTTTCCCGGAGGGGTAGGCAGAGACTACCTCTTTCCACTTGCCACGATCTCTGCATACTTCCTTCGCTTCATCCACTTTCATAACTCTCTTCGTACAAGCTCGGCGGTTTCGGGTACTTTTCACCTGACCTTTTACCAGGACGTCCTTAATTTGATCAAGATACGTTCGTCTAGGTCTTCCCACTCCGACCTTTCCCTCCACACTCTCCTTGTATATCTGCTTAGTCAACCTGCTTTCATTCATCCTCTCCACATGACCGAACCATCTCAACATACCCTTTTCTATTCCTGTAACTACATCTTCATTCACATCACAACATTCCCTTATCACGCTGTTCCTTATCCGGTCACTCAATTTCAAACCCATCATACTCCTTAACGCTCTCATTTCCACTGCATTTATTCACGAGAGTTTGACGATCACAGATTATACAGACAGACTGAGTAAATAGAGAGACTTTATAACATACGTACATATTATAATCACGTCTATATCCATTGCGGGGTAAACAGAGCCAACAGTCTTGAAAATACTGATAGGCCACGTTCAGCTGTTTCGCTTACTGGTAGAATTGAGATTTATATATATGTATAGACTTTATGCCGTGTGGTTCCCGGCACCAATAGAAAAAACAACAGGACCACTCCATCTCTTTTCTATGGATTTTATATTTATTTTTATGGTTTATTAACTTGGGATGCTTGTTTAAGGCGAGAGCCTAACAATCTGTCACTATTTGAATCTCAATTCTATCCCTAAGCCAAACAGCTCAACGCGGCCTATAAGTCTCTTCAAAACTGTCGGCTCTGTGTACTCCGCAAGGGATATAGACGTGATTATATATATGTATATACTTTATAATTCAAGACTGTTGGCTCTGTGTACTCCGCAAGGGATCTACGCGTGATTATATATATGTATATACTTTATAATTCAAGACTGTTGGCTCTGTGTACTCCGCAAGGGATATAAACGTGATTATATATATGTTAAGACTTTATAATACTAATAGTAATATTAACATGTATGTTAAGACTTTATAATACAAGTATAGTAATATATCTGCAACTGAAACCAACCAATCGCACCCAGGAATGGGTGACAGCTACCGACCTTCGCATATCCCTCGAGCGTCTCAACACTTTCGGAGACGAGATCTTCGATGACGCCCAAGTGCTCCAGTCATACTGGTACGCCATAGCGGACGTATTCGTAGGCGCAAGGTGCAAATGCAACGGTCACGCGTCCGTCTGCGATACCCAGGAGTTGCCTGATGGTACCAGGAGGAGGTTTTGCAGGTACCTATATCCTACTTGGAAAGAAAGAAAGAAAGAAAGAAAGAAAGAAAGAGAGAGAGAGAGAGAGAGAGAGAGAGAGAGAAAGAAAGAAAGAAAGAAAAATATTTTATATGATACTTCGATCAACTATTAGTACGTCAATGATTTTGATATCACAAACTTAACTATACTAAGTAACAGTTTTGCAGGTATATCCTACTTGGAAAGAAAGAAAGAAAGAATATTTTATTTGATATCACAAACTTAACTATACTAAGTAACAGGATTGATTGATTAACTTGGTTGACTGGATGAAATCCCATTGGGGATAAGTCCGCCATTGTTCATATCCTTCTAAATTGTTTTGTAATTTGTTATATTTATTTTTATGTGCAATAAAGAGTTTACAAACAAACAATATTATAAATGCGAAAGTTTGTATGTCAGAATGTCAGTATGGATGTTTATTACTAATTCACGCGAAAACTACTGAACCGATTACGGTGAAATTTGGTATGTAGGTTGCTGAAGACCCAGAATAACATATGGGCTACTTTTTATCCCGGAGTTCCCGCGGGATTGACTCCACGCGGACGAAGTCGCGGGCGGGCTCTAGTTGTTAATATGTTGAACATACTTTTACTTGCAACTTGGCTAGACGTGTTTTTCAATTCCGTTAGGATTTCAGGAGTTAGGTACCATCTTAGTGCTTTTCTACACTATGTTAGTTTTTTTTTTTTTTACAACTAGTTAATATTTTTTTTATCTTCAATACTTTTTATACCTCCATATTGTGTTTTTAAAATAATTATACATTTTTATATTTTTTCTATTATCCGATATTCTTTCTAATTAACTTACAAATATTTATTTTATTTATAATATATTTTTTGCTTCATAGTACTTACTGATTGACATAAATATGTTTAAGAATTACCCTATAATTTTTTTTGCGTAACTCAAAGCGGAATCCTAAAAATTTAGCCTAGCAGTTATCTTTCATTCTACGATAATTTTCCGAAGGTAGCAGTAAATATTCCTAATTCCCTACAAGCGGGCAAAATTTCCACTTCATCGGATTATTTTTATTAACATTTCAAAGAAACAATAAACTCGATAATATTTTTGCTTTTGCGATTTACGTTAAAAATACACCTTCCTACCTACTAAATATAATCCGATTTTCTAGTGAGAGCCAATTAAGGCATTTCCACGTACTTAATAATAATTAGCTGTTATTTTATCGTTGTTTTAAATTTATTTTTGTTAATATTTATTGCTGTATTTTAGAAGAGACTTTAATGTACCTCTGTGGCACAGCGGTAATACGATTATCTGTGACACCGGAGGTCCCGGGTTCGAATCCCGGTCAGGGCGTGATGACAAACGAACTTTCTCTGATTGGTCTTGGATGTTAATATATCTAAGTTATTTATTATAAAATATATAGGTCAAGTGCTTAGGTGAAATGTATGAACAGCTCTACGGAGACGAAGTCTGGGAAAAATGCTATACATACATACATACATACATAATTATGGACACGTCTATATCCCTTGCGGGGTAGACAGAGTCAACAGTCTTGAGAAGACTGTAAGCCTATCCCTTAGTCGCCTTTTACGACATCCGTGGGAAAGAGATGGAGTGGTCCTAGTCTTTTTTGTATTGGTGCCGGGAACCACACGGCTAGTGTTGAACAATGTCATCACTTACAGATGTGAACACAACACGGCGGGGAGGGAGTGTGAAAAATGTCTAGATTTTTACAACGACGCGCCGTGGGGCCGGGCGTCCTCCACCAACGTTCACGAATGTAAAGGTATGTAATTATTTCATTTAAACTTATTATTTAAAGAATCACTTGATTAGGTTCTATTAATTTAAAATAATTTCAGGTTTTCGAGAATTAATTGATTTTTTATTATGAAATGTATCGTATTTAATTATCTAAATATAAGCAGAATAAAAAAAACCGCATTTAAATAAATCACTTATTTATATTGATTCGGTTCTATTAATTTAAAATAATTTCAGGTTTTCGAGAAATAATTGATTTTTTATTATGAAATGTATCGTATTTAATTATCTAAATATAAGCAGAATAAAAAAAAACCAGCAAAAAATATATTGACTTTCTGTATGACATCACATACACATACAGTTTTCAAAATAACTTGAATGTTATCACATTGCGTCAACTTATAATTAAATCTACTATCGCTAAATATATTATTACTACTTATATATACATATTTGAATGACCAGTGAGATGGCAAATGCCAGAAGTAATTGAAAATAACTAACATACTGTGCCGACCCCACATAGAAAGTGGGATAAGGTAACGACAAAGAAGATATATACATATATAATTATGCGTTATTCTGATTGCTTTTTTATCCTAAGGATCCTGGTAAATCATGTTCTTGAAACCAGAATCTAGGAGAGTATTAAGAACTTAAATAGATCTAATCATCTGCGTCACCCAGCTCTCAGGAATATGATCACGCTGATAGACACTATTACAATTGGTGATGAGATCCACGATTCTAGGATAACCTTCTGTTTTTTCTTCGATTATTTTAGGGTGTTTACGATATATATGTATATGTGGGAATGAAAGTAAAACAGTGCGGAACTACATATATCGTAAATCTTCTTATTTTATTGGACTTCTTAAAAACACATCTTATAACGTCTTACATCGTACCACAGACTCACTATTCTATGTATCTCTTAATGTTACCAACGTAAAAATAAGTAAGAGGTTAAGAGGTTAGCTAACAAAAAGGATTTAAATAAAAACAAAAAACAAAACTTCTCCCACATACATATATCTATCTCCACTTTGCCTGGTCTTCGGCATTCGTAATTTAAAGTCAATTATCAGCTTTTGTGAAAGCCACGATGAAAAATACAAAAATATCCGTGCTAATATCATCATACATCGACACTGATACAAAATGAGGGAGAGAGAATGATCCAGACAATGCGACAATATTGAAGACTTAATTTTTTATATATATAATTTTTTGAGCAATGCGAATAATGCCAAGCGAATAATCGTGTGAAATATAATTTATTAAGTACTGTAAAATGATGCACGATTTTGATTTCAGAGTGTTAAAAACTAATAATGTTATATGTGTGAAAAAAGAATAGGACCTCTTTATATCTTTCCCGTGGATGACGTAAAAGGCGACTAAGGGATAGACTTATATACTTGGGATTCCTATTTTAGCGATCTTTCTCTATAGAGCAAGATCCCAGAGCCGTAAGACACAACTTATTTTCTAAAAAATGGATCTTTCGATTCTCAGTAGTCTTTCATGTACTTTTAATACCTGCATGTTTGTGAGACTTGCCCGGTGACACCTGCGCAGGTACCAGGCGAGAAAGGTAACTAAAAATCACAGTTACTTAACTTAAATTTTTATGACTGATTTTTATATATATTTTATAGAATATTACTCTGAAGTCATATCAGAGAAGTCAGACGCTTTCCATGCGCCAAAACTTATGTCAGACGCTTTAAAGCTCTATAAAAAAAAAAATAACTTAATTTATTTTTAAATGTCTGACTTTTATATATGTTATTCAGATAACTATTACAAAGTTGTATTAAATCAGTCAGACAGTTTGTAATGACCAAACGCCCCTTAAATACAAGAATTACTCGGCCTCGAGTATGAGCGCGATAGCACAATGCGCATGCGCGTCAGAGTAAAATATCTAATATTTGAAAAATACTTACTGTTTTCAATTTCATATTTTTGCATATCTATTCAAATACGATGAAATTTATAATTAAAACAATAATTAATCATTTTTAAAATAATATAATATATTGCATATAAATAGGGGAAAATGAATTTTTTTGTAGCAATAGCCTTTCAAAAAGAATGATTTTTATTTTATTTAAAAAAATATAACTATTATAATAATTTCAATAAAAAAATAATTAATTATGATTAATCAATTGAATAATTATTTTATTGTCTCTTTATCATCTTCATCATCAAAATAATCATTTGTATTTTCATCATTTATTAAATCTCTATACTGTCCACTCAAGTCATCGTCCTCATCATCAGTTAGATTGTCGTTGCTGGCAGAATTTTCCGTAAAAATAAAATCATAAACAATTAAAAAATAGTATAGTAATAGTAAACCTATAACATATAAGAGATATAGACGTGACCATATGTATGTAGTCTACTTTAATTTCGATACCACCCCAACGGCTTCGATGGTCCAGTGGTTAACGCGTGAGACTGTGAAGTTGGCGGTCCGAGTTCGAGTCCCAACAATAACAAGATATATATTAATTTTTATTTTATTAAAAATGTTTTTTTTTTGTGTTGTTTGAGTATTTATTAAAAAAACTGAAAATCAAAATACAACATATAATCATACGGTAATAATATTCTGTATCAGATCTGTATGATTAAGATTCAACTCGAACTTTACGCGGACGACGTCGCGGGCAACAGCTAGTATGCATTATATTATATTATTTTAAAAATGATAAATTATTATTTTAATAATAAATTTCATCGTATTTGAATAGATATGCAAAAATATGAAATTGAAAACAGTAAGTACTTTTCAAATATTAGATATTTTACTCTGACGCGCATGCGCATTGTGCTATCGCGCTCCTACTTGAGGCTGAGTAATTCTTGTGTTTAAGGGGTGTTTGGTCATTACAAACTGTCTGACTGATTTAATACAACTTTGTAATAGTTATCTGAATAACATATATAAAAGTCAGACATTTAAAAATAAATTAAGTTAATTTTTTTTTGATAGAGCTTTAAAGCGTCTGACAAAAGTTTTGGCGCATGAAAAGCGTCTGACTTCTCTGATATGACTTCAGAGTAATATTCTATAAAATATATATAAAAATCAGTCATAAAAATTTAAGTTAAGTAACTGTGATTTTTAGTTACCTTTCTCGCCTGGTACCTGCGCAGGTGTCACCGGGCAAGTCTCACAAACATGCAGGTATTAAAAGTACATGAAAGACTACTGAGAATCGAAAGATCCATTCTTTAGAAAATAAGTTGTGTCTTACGGCTCTGGGATCTTGGACTACTATTTGAATCTTAATTCTATCATTAAGCGAAACGGCTGAACGTGGCCTTTCTGTCTTTTGACTGTTGGCTCTATCTACCCCGCAAGGGTATATACCCTTGCATAGACGTGATCATATGTTATGTTTTATAAATATATATTTATATATATTTAAAAATAATCTCAAGTTTAGAAGCGTTTCTCTTGATTGAGTTTCACAATCAGCGCAAAACAATCGTATCGTGAGATTTTAATTAAATTGAAATGCAGCTTCTACGATGCGCCTGATTACTTACATACCTATGTAGGTCAGGCTTTCAGGGAACTCCAGTTAAATATTGAGTAATTAAATGCCTTTTCCCTTACTCTCTTGGGTATTTACATTAAGTAAACGATATTACGTGTCGTGGAATGATTTTCTAGATTTAGTCTTGGTCGTTTAGTTGGTTAACTATTAGTTTTAAAGAATTTATTCTCATAAAAGATTACAATAAATCCACTTACATGAGAACAAAAAAGATAAAGGTTCTTAAAATTAGACAGCAGCCCCGTATTTAATTAAGGGTAATATCTAGGGTATACTAAACATTTCTTAAGTTGAAAGATGTCGATAACAATAAGTTAGTTATTTAGTCGTTTGTTATTTAGTTGCTTCCTAATAATAGGATTATATGCACTGTAAACTAACTTAAACTTTTGCTCTGATTTGAAAATAGAATTGGCTTAAAAATAGAATTGAGATTCAAATAGTGGAATTGAAATTCAACAATAGTCCGTTTTATTTTTTTTGTTTCTATTTATTTATATATATTTATTTAATTTTAGCCCAACACCTAAAAGAAGAATTAATAAGCCTATCCCTTGGAACAACATAAAAACTATATAAAAATTTCGGAAACTTGGAATTCTTTTTGTAGGCGATGGGCTAGCAAGCTGTCGCTATTGCTGTGTAAAATTCCATCAAAAAGCCATACAGCTGAACGTGGCCTTTTAGTCTTTGCGAGACTGGTACGCTCTGTCTACCCCGTAAGAGATATAGACGTGATTATAATAATATGTCCTATGTAATAAATGGAGAGTAGCGATGGAAATTAACTGGATTGATTTTTCGCCTCCAGATTCACATAAATAGCAATCTCCATCAAAATTGCTTGTTTCCTGATTACGCCCAATATTTTTTTTATCTGTCCTGGAATTGGTTGTATGAATATATTTTTTTATGTTTAATCTTTTATTGTTTGTCGGATGGTTTAATATTAATAACATATTAATATTGTTATTTTTTATTTATTTTAATTTTATTGAACAAAATACAAATGTATAGCACAATTGGCGGTCTTAATAATACCAGAAGCATTATCTACCTATCTAAATGTCCATATAATATAATATAATTTATTCAAAAAAACTAATTTTTTTATAATCTTATTTTCAGACATTAAAGTGGCGTGTGTTATTCCTGAAAGTATAACAATAATTATATCTTTATTCTACTAGTCGCCACATCAATTTCTACACTCGTAAACATAAATTTAATCACCCCTCTCTCATTAAGGATAGGCAGAGATCTTACAACTCAAAACTAAACTAAGTCAAGCTTGGAAATATGATAAATAAATAAATAAACATATACTTACGGGACAAATTACACAGATTGAGTTAGCCTCGAGGTAAGCTCGATACTTGTGTTACGAGATACTAACCCAACGATACTATATTTTATAATAAATACTTATATAGATAACCATCCAAGACCCAGGCCAATAAGAAAAAGTTATTTTCTCATGATGCCCTGACCGAGATTCGAAACCGGGACCTCCGATGTCACAGACAAGCGTACTACCGCTGCGCCATAGAGGCCGTCAATGATGAATAGACAAACATGCATTTTTTTTTCTTATAATTGGATTGTTTATTGTAGATACTGACATTTGAACAAACAGCATTTAGAAGTGACATTCGTATGGATTTTATATTCATACTTTATTTCTTGTTATGGGTGTTGTTCGCTGTAAATATCAGACTGACATTTACAGTATAACTGTCTGTAGATAAGTTGCATATAATATATATATAGAGGGGCACTGAAAGAGAATTTTCAATTCCCGCGGGAACATAAATCACCGCGATGTAATTTGCCTGATAGAAAATTCTTATTATTAGATCTACAATAAAGATGAGCTTTGCAGGAAAACCTATTACAGGACAGAAGATGACAAACATGTGTGGCCCGAGCTTGACATAATGGCCTCTTAAATGCATGTGAATTTTTGACATGGTGTTGACATAATTTGTACGGCATGTACCTACAATTGTACATATCTTATGTTATCCTTATCTATTTGACATAATACTCGTATTAAAATCATTAGTTTTTAGTCCACTATTTAGCCTTAAGAGATCTATACCTACATATTTGTAAATTTGACGTCCGTTGAAAATGCTGCGGTGCAGTTTGTTCCGCCGCTTCTTCTGCACATGCGCTTTGGAAGCGGTGGTAGATACAATTAGATCTAAATGATGTGACGCCAATAACTGACACCTTGTATGTATTCAAATTTCGAAAAAGAATCTATTCTATTTTTGTAATGCTCCGCGAGTTCTTCTACCGAGCAACCTCGGTACAGTCGCCTACAAATCACCGTTTGTCAACAGCTTGCAACTGCAACGGTTACTCGGACAAATGCTATTTCGACCAGGAGTTGTATGAGCAGTCTGGTCATGGTGGCCACTGTATGGACTGCGCTGAGAACAGGGATGGTCCCAACTGTGAGAGATGCAGGGAGAATTACTATCAAGGCGAAAGGGACATATGTCTGCCTTGTAACTGCGATACTGTTGGTAAGAATATGAATGTTATTTTTTTTTTATTATAGTCAGTTGTTTAAGAATTAAGTTAGATTGTTTTATCTTACTAATACAATACGTAAATAGTACTAAAAGTAAATTATATTTGAAAGGAAAAAATGAATTTGAATGTAAAAAAATCATTAAAATTTTTCGAAACTTAGTCAATAAAATGTGTCGTTTTATAAATACTCTCAGCTTCAATATAGAAGTGTCCACCAGAAATTTAAAGTCATTACCGAGAAATATAATTTACTTATGAACATAGCTCCCTGTCAATGAGTTATATATATTATATAACTATATATATGTGTATATTATATGACTAAAAAGTACCCGAAACGGCCGAGCTTGCATGAAGAGAGTTATGAATGTGGATGAAGCAAAGGAAATATGCAGAGATCGTGGCAAGTGGAAGGAGTCTCTGCCTACCCCTCCGGGAAAGAGGCGTGATTTTATGTATGTATGTATGTATTATATGACTATATTTGCACTCCTTCCATAGGTTCCCGCAGTCTCCAATGTAACGCTGAAGGTCGTTGCCCCTGCAAGCCAGGAGTGACCGGCGACAAATGCGACGTATGCGCAGCGAACCACTACGACTTCACCGCCCAGGGATGCAAGCCTTGCGATTGCTATGAACCTGGGTCCTTCAACAACTCGCCCCAATGCCACCCGGTCACCGGCGTCTGCGTTTGCAAGCAGAATGTGGAAGGCAGGCGGTGTAGAGAGTGAGTATTCCTTCTTTTCTCTAATCATCATCTTTCTCCCAGGAGGCTCCTCATCTTCGGACTTTGATCAAGATCCAGAAGTGGAAAAGTTAGGTAATTACACGAAGCGAACCTGATATCTGGCAAAAAGAAGAACAAAAATCAACTTCTTCAAAGCATTACCATGGTCTTGTCATCTTAGACTCTTCGAAAGCGATAATAGCTGGGCTCTAAAAGTATAAAACTATTTTAGGTGCAAACCTGGCTTCTTCAACTTGGACCTGAACAATGAGTTTGGCTGCACGCCCTGCTTCTGCTTCGGACACTCCTCGCAGTGCAGCTCAGCACCGAAGTACCAGGCCCACGAGATCAGCGCCCATTACATCAGGGATGCTGAGAAGTGGACTGCAGAGGACGAGCGTTCAAACCCGGCTGAGCTGAGGTTTAACGCTAATACACAGAATATAGGTAAGGAATTACATAAACGCATACTTATATACGTTTAGGCTTGTATCTCATGAGAATAGAGAGTATTGATTCCATTTGCAGGAGCCTTAAAATCTCTATTGCTTTTTCTATGCTCATGACTTCATCAAACATCCTGGGAGATTACAGGCGCTGCGTATATTCCCCATATATTGAAGATCTGGAAACAGCTTTCTTTATAACGAAGCATTGCTGATGAATTTCTTTCAAATTGCCAGCGGTCCAAGCTCGTGGACAGGAAGTGGTTTACTTCGTGGCATCAAACAATTTCCTCGGAGACCAGCGACCTTCGTACAACCACGACCTCAAGTTCACTCTGCGACTCGGCGAAGCAAGGGGCTATCCATCCTCTCAAGACATCATCCTCGAAGGAGCTCGCACATCTGTCTCCATGAACATCTACGGCCAAAGCAACCCTGAACCTTCAGATCAGGTAAGACCTGTTCAGATCAATGTTTTTTGCTCAGCGATTGATGCAACGCGACCGTTTTTGACCAAATTTTCTTTGAGCATCCTATAAGGATAATAATTTTGTTCTAGGCTCAAGAATACACCTTCCGTCTTCATGAAGATCCGAAATACGGTTGGACACCAACGCTATCCAACTTTGAATTCATGTCGATCCTTCAGAACCTCACGGCTATCAAAGTGAGGGGGACATACAATAAAGGCGGGACTGGTTATTTGATGAACTTCAAATTGGAGACTGCGAAGGTTGGGAGGGAGAGGGGATCAGCTCCTGCTAATTGGGTTGAGAAGTGTACGTGCCCAAGTGCCTATGTGGGTGACTACTGCGAGGAATGTGCCCCTGGCTACAAGCACGAACCGGCTAATGGTGGACCGTATTCTACGTGCATACCTTGCGACTGCAACGGGCACGCTCATATCTGTGACACTGCTACTGGTAAGTTATTTAATTAGAATATTCTGGATGTGTATTTTGAGTACGTATGCTTTTGAAGTCAATGGTCATTAATTTGTTGAATTGGTTTGTTGTGTTACTTTTAGGCGATGGGCTAGCAAGCTGTCACTATCTGATTCTCAATTCCATCATCGAGACTTTCAGCAAAATTTTCCATTGAGTATTTTCGAGACTGTTAGCTCAGTCTGCCCCATAAGCGTTGATGACTTGATTTGTACCTCAGTACAAAGTCATGACTGCTCTATTTATACCCAGGCTTCTGCATCTGCAAACACAACACAACCGGCAGCAACTGCGAGCTGTGCGCCAAGGGTTTCTACGGGAACGCAATCGCGGGCACTCCTGACGACTGCAAGCCATGCCCATGCCCTGAAGACAGCGGCTGTATCCAACTGATGGACAACAGCATTGTCTGCACCGACTGTCCTGTTGGATACGCTGGTAAGATTTTAGTTACGAATTACATTCGCTAGATCATTGCTGGGTTAGTGTATCGAGAACCGGCATTTTAGATCAAGATCAATTCGTTCTGGTGGTGTGTCGTGTGGTTCCCGGCACCAATACAAGAACAGGACCACTCCATCTCTTTCCCATGGATGTCGTAAAAGGTGACTGAGGCTTACAAACTTGGGATTCTTTTTTTTAGGCGATGGGCTAGCAACCTGTCACTATTTGAATCTCAATCCTATCATTAAGCCAAATAGCTGAACGTGGCCATTCAGTCTTTTCAAGACTATTGGCTCTGTCTATCCCGCAAAGGATATAGACGTGACCATATGTATGTATGTATGTATCAATTCGTTCTCTTGGAGTGAGAGAATAAAATTCTATAAGAGACTAAACAGGAATAAGTAATTCCGTTTTTCAGAACATGACTGCACTTTTGATTATGGGGTCAGGATGCTTATGTAAGAGTTGATTCACGTAGGTGACTGACATATAAATCCTGACTTATTGACTCCTAAAATTCGGTGCTATTTTACCAAGCGTGGACACAACCAAAACAAACATCGAGTGAACCATGACGGAGATTAATTCTGTTAATAAATCGAAGTTCATCATGATCGTCTGTACCATCATAATAATAAGAAAGAAGGAAAGAAAGAGAAAGACAGATATATAATTGTTCGTACCCAAATTCTGTAATTCATGCACACAGGTCCACGATGTGAGGTCTGCGCCGATGGCCACTTCGGCGACCCGACCGGCCAATTCGGCCCGCCGACAAAATGCACGGAATGCCAGTGCAACGGCAATGTGGATCCAAATGCAGTTGGCAATTGCAACCGTACCACTGGCGAGTGTCTCAAGTGCATCTATAACACGGCCGGTGACCATTGTGACAAGTGCTTGAGCGGTAAGTTTTAGTTTGTTTTCCAGCGCGTTCAGATCTTGGACTTGGTTCTTCCGTCAGGCAATGTGTTGTGCCGGATGAGTTTGTGCTGTAATTCTTGGAAGCTTGTGCCAGTTAGCACTAATGCAGTTGGCAATTGCAACCGGACCACTGGCGAGTGCCTCAAGTGCATCTACAACACGGCTGGTGACCACTGTGACAAGTGCTTGAGCGGTGAGTTTTAGTTTGTTGTCCAGTTTGTGTTCAGGTCTTGGACCGCAACTTGGACTTGGTTCTTCCGTCAGGCTAGGTGTTGGGCCTGATGAGTTTGTGCTGTAATTCTTGGAAGCTTGTGCCAGTTAGCACTAATGCAGTTGGCAATTGCAACCGTACCACTGGCGAGTGCCTCAAGTGCATCTACAACACGGCTGGTGACCACTGTGACAAGTGCTTGAGCGGTGAGTTTTAGTTTGTTGTCCAGCGCGTTCAGATCTTGGACTTGGATCTTCCGTCAGGCTAGGTGTTGGGCCTGATGAGTTTGTGCTGTAATTCTTGGAAGCTTGTGCCAGTTAGCACTAATGCAGTTGGCAATTGCAACCGTACCACTGGCGAGTGTCTCAAGTGCATCTACAACACGGCCGGTGACCACTGTGACAAGTGCTTGAGCGGTAAGTTTAAGTTTGTTTTCCAGCGCGTTCAGATCTTAGACTTGGTTCTTCCGTCAGGCAATGTGTTGTGCCGGATGAGTTTGTGTTGTAATTCTTGGAAGCTTGTGCCAGTTAGCATTTACTTTGTAGTGTATTAAGACTGACGTCTTGAAATGACGCTTGAGTTGGATCCAAGAATTTACGATGTTTACGATTCAATTTGTACTTTTAGAATCTGCGAGTGATGAACAAAATTGTAAATTTTTGATAAAAGGGCAAAGTTTTTGTCATATGTTTTTATTTAAGTAACTGCGGTCTATGACAGACTCTTGTCCTAACTGTCCACCATTTGCCTCCCAAGCAAATAAAAACAAGGCAGGCGACCACGTATTCAAAATTCAAATTCAAATTCAAAATTCTTATTCATTATTATAGGATACTTCATATCACTTAATAATTGTCAGAACGTATGGTTTAACAACATTGGTTGATCAAATAAATTACTATCGAATTAGTATCGAAGTGGAAATGTACCATGCGAAAAAAGAAGGAACTTTCTTATATTTTTCGTAACGCTCCTAGGTTTCTTCGGAGACGCGTTGGACCCTAAGAAGAAGGGTGACTGCAAGCCTTGCCAGTGCCTCGAGGCCGGAACTGTCGAGAGTCCTGAAGGACCTCCCCAATGTGACGGCCTCACGGGATACTGCTCCTGTCGGCCTCATGTCATCGGGAGGAACTGTGACAAGTGTGAGGTAGGTGCTCCATTTTCCTACCCTCTTATAAAGTGTCTCACTCTATGTCATAGAGTTCCAGGTTCGATTCTCGACAATGTTGGAATAGACGATGACCGGAATAGATATTGGATAATTAAGAGTATGTGACCCTAGGTTTAAAGTCAACAGTTAAAAATACTCATGATAACAGCTATAGGGATTAACAAATGACAGGAGAGGGAGAAATTAGTGTAGCAGTGTTCAAAAGACCTTCATAAATCTTCACGAATTTGTTCAGTCTATAAAACAAATGTAATTTATGATTTATTTTAATAGCAATAGTTTTGAAGGAATCTTTATCTTCGTTCACAGGATGGATACTACAACATCTTCTCTGGAGAAGGCTGTAAGGCCTGCGACTGTAACCTGGAAGGTTCCTTCAATTCCAGCTGTCATCCTCTCACCGGCCAATGTTATTGCAAGCCTGGTATTGATGGGTAAGTGTTTGTTTATTTCAGGAGCTCTTACAGTTATTAGTGTTCTTTCTTGTGTCGTGTGGGTCCTGGTACTAAAATGCGACCACTTCATCTGTTTTTCTTGGATGTTGTGAGCGGTGAAAGGAATAAAACATTTTCAGAAACAGCAACCATGATCATTCTTGAGCACATTCATGACCATCAAGAGTTGGGCTTATTTATGGAGATCTGATCTGACTTATTTTCTCCTGGATCTTGATCTAAGGAAGACATTAGGCTCCTACAGTCAGGATGCTAGTAGGTACTCGGAGTTAGGATAGAAGAAAAGTACATTTAATTTTGACCTAACCAGGAATCGAATTTGGAACTTTTTCATCCACAAGAAATATCACAAAAGACAGGGAGGAACATGACATTTCTCAACTTGGGTAAAAATGGTACAACGTCACGTTAAACCAATACTTTGTTTACCTACCATCGATTATAATTTATAGTCGGTTCATCTTGCGGAAGGCTGTCCTACGCTGCGCTTTCCGATAGGTGGTCTTAACTCTAAACTTTTTGGTTTGGGCTAAAAAGAACGGCCTTCAAGACTTGGTGACTAAGTCCGCGTTGAATGCAGGTTTCTTCCAACAGAGCAAGATGAAAATCATTGGGCTTACCCAATGTTCAGCAGTGGACCTCCTAAGGCTGATATGATGATAATGATGAATTGACTGAGATTTTCTTCCCATGTGTGGTACCCGGCACCAATACAAAAAAGAATAGGACCACTCCATCTCTTTCCCATGGATGTCGTAAAAGGCGACTAAGGGATAGGCTTACAAACTTGAGATTATTTTTTAGGCGATAGGCTAGCAACTTGTCACTATTCGAATCTCAATTCTATCTTAAAGCTGAACGTGGCCTATCAGTCCGCTCAGGGCTGTTGGCTCTGTCTACCCCGCAAGGGATATAGACGTGATTATATGTATGTATGTATGTATTTCTCCCCATCAGGATCCACTGTGACAGCTGTAAGCAGTACCACTACGGGTTCTCCCCAGAAGGCTGCCAGGACTGTGACTGCGACGACTGGGGCTCCAACACGTACCAATGCGACATGTCCGGACAGTGCTCCTGCCAGGAGAACGTGGAGGGCCGCCGGTGTGACAGGTGAGTTTGTTTGACTGTTCTTTGATTTCCACCAGGCAGCAAGAATTGTGACTTCATCAACTGCGCCAATAAATAAATGTTTATTTCGGACATAATTCATATGTTGTTAGTCCTACTACTATTATAAAAGCGAAAGTTTGTATGGATGTATGGATCTTTGTTACTCTTTCACGCAAAAACTACTGAACCGATTACCATGAAATTTGGTATGTAGGTAGCTGAAGACCCAGAATAACACATAGGCTACTTTTTATCCCAGAGTTCCCGCGGGATTGATAGGGTTTCCATGCGGACGAAGTCGCGGGCGGCCTCTATAATTTATAAAGTAACTTAAAAACTCGTCTTGAAGTAAATAGGTAAATCTCCCATTGTTTTTTGTCTATATTGGGCGGAAGACAAGCGAAGACAACCGAGAGATTTGTGGGAAATTGTAGTTTCTCTTCAGCCTTCAAGACGTATGATTTCAGCGAGTCAGCTAAATCACTTAATTGTAGACCTACCCTTCTTAAAGTAAGCGGCTTTTCCAATGTTTTTGGTCTGCAGAGATGTTCATTGGTACCATTTTAACAACAGCATTTTCTCAACAGGTGCATGGAAAACAAGCGTCGTAGAGGCGACGGCTTTGGCTGCGAAGACTGTCCTCCATGCTACAATCTCGTCCTGGACGCAGTCAACCAACACAGGAAGGAACTCAAGGAGTTAGACGATGTAAGCATTGTATTATCATCATCTTGGCGGGGTTATGTTTTATCCTTTCTCTATGTATTTGGCTATAGTCAGTAGTAAGATGCTAAGTACTACGTTTTTTCATTATAAGACACTAGCGACCCGCCCCGGCTTCGCACGGGTGCAAAATTATAAATGTTATTATACATAAAAACCTTCCTCTTGAATCACTCTACCTGTTACAAAAAACCGCATCAAAATCAGACAAACAGACTAAAATAGACTTTGTTTTATACTATGTAGTGATGATTAGAATGCAATGTATCCAGTTAAGAAGTTAGTGCATTTGGAACATTAATTCCCTTGTTATCTCCACAGATATTATCGAAAATCTCCAAAGCGCCAACGGTCGTGGAAAACGCCGATTTCGACAAAGAGCTCGCAAGAGTTCGCGCTGAAATAGACGCGCTGTCACGAGACGCGCAGTCGGAGGCGGGCGACGGGTCCGGCGAGACTCTCACTGACACACTGACCGAATTGTCCAATAGGCTCGCTGATATCAAGTGAGTCATTAGATTTCAATTTCAAATTTCATATTTCAAATTAATTTGAATTTCAAATTTCAAATTTCAAATTTCAAATTTCAAATTTCAAATTTCAAATTTCAAATTTCAAATTTCAAATTTCAAATTTCAAATTTCAAATTTCTAATTTCTAATTTCAAATTTCTAATTTCTAATTTCTAATTTCAAATTTCTTTATTTTCTCTACACAAACTTAAATCAAAATAGGTATACAAAAGTTAACTATAAGTATACACAGTAAGTTTGTGAGAGACTGGAGTCTGAACTAAGCAGGGCTTGTATCTCAGTACACCAGCCTCTCCCCACAAAGAGTACTTATACATACATACATACATACATAAAATCACGCCTCTTTCCCGGAGGGGTAGGTAGTACTTATACATAGAACATAAATAGAATAAACATATAACAGCGGAATAAATTAGAGAAAATTAAACCTATTAGATACCTTGCCAGATCTCAGAGATATGGCCAGTTTGAGCTGTGTTTGAAAAGTGATGTCTGGTGGTTTTACTCGTAAAACTTTTTTGGAACTTATTTAATTTTCACAAAGAGCAGTAACTCGTTTGGCACAAACACATCGTTCCGTTCCGTTCAATTACCCGCATCCTTGCTTATTGGTTGTTTACTTGTTCGCGTACCCACTTGCACGCTTGTTAGCTCGTGTGCTTGTTCACTTGCTTGATTGCTTGTCCACTTTTTTGCTTGCTCACTTACTCGCTTGCTAGCTTGTTCGTTTGTTGACTTATTCGCTGGTTCGCTTGCTCACTTACTCGCTTGTACATTTGTTTACTTGTAAGCTTGTTCGCTTATTTACTTGCTCACTTGTTTGCTTGTCCGCTTGGTGGCTTGTTCGCTTGCCCACTTGCTCGCTTGTTTCCTTGTTCACTTGTTTGCTTATCGACTTGCTCACTTTTTTATTTCTGCTTGCTTAATTAGTTGCTTATTCACTTGCTCATTCATTAATTTGTTCGCGTAGAAAAAATCTAAATAATAAAAGTGTCTACAATTTTTAAAATGAGATGTATTTCAGGAACATGTTACGTAAAATCGAAGACGAGAGTTACGACGGCAAGGAAGCCGTAGAAGAGAGCAGGGCGAGCTTGTCCAAAGCTGAAGACACCATAGAAGCAGCTGGGAAGGAGATCAATGTGAGTAAAATTACATACATACATACATATGTTCACGTCTATATCCCTTGCGGGGTAGACAGAGCCAACAGTCTTGAAAGGACTGAATGGCCACGTTCAGCTATTTGGCTTAATGATAGAATTGAGTTTCAAATAGTGACAGGTTGCCAGCCCATCGCCTAAAAAAGAATCCCAAGTTTGTAAGCCTATCCCTTAGTCGCCTTTTACGACATGGGAAGATATAGAGTGGTCTTATTCTTTTTTGTATTGGTGCCGGGAACCACACGGCACACACACGGTGACTAAAATTACATATATCATTATCCTTTAATATCCAGCAGATATCAGCAGCACCAATTTGTTATCGAAGACTTTTTCCGGTGAACTCTTATTAACTTCTTCAGCTCTCAGCTTCTTCCCGTTCTTCCTGTGATGTGATTGGCCTTATTTATCATCAGTGACTACTTAACTAAATAAGCCTAAGTTGAAATTATTCGACTTAGAGAATTCATCTCGTAACATGATCCAATATGGGTTGGCTTCACCAGCATAAGTCAGGCAGGAGTCGTTTCATTTTAAAACCTTTTTTTTTCAACGTGTGGAAAGACCTTTGTCTACCCTTACAGCCACGGGAAACCGGACGGGTTATATGGAGCTTGAACCCACTAAGACCACATGCTACCATCACCTACCCCTTTATGTAAATCCTGACCAATCCAGGATCATGGTCCGCAGACGCATACCTAACTCATTTGCAGATAGGTTAGGATGTTACCGAAATTAACGCCAGGAGGAAGCTGCAGTGTAGTTTGTTCCTCCGCTTCTCCTACACATGCGCTTTTAAAGTGGTAGTAGTTATAATTAGAATTGAGTGATGTGACGTCAATAAGTAATACCTTGTATCCAATTTTGAAAATAAATCTATTCTATTCTAACTCCTCTCTTATCTAGTAGAAGAAAATAGGTATCTATAACATTTGCAACTTTGTCAGAGTGCCCTGGAATACCTGGATGGGGAAGGAGCAGCCGCCTTCAACAAGGCTCGGGACCGCTCTGACCAATTCGGGAAACAGTCTGGAGAAATGTCCAAACTGGCCAAGGAGTCCCGACTCCTGGCAGAGAAGCTTGAAGCAGAAGCTAAGAACATCAGGGAAATTGCCGAGAAGGCTTTCAATACTTCGCTGTCAGCTAACAAGATTGCCAAAGATGGTATCAACAAGCAGGCTAATATCAGGTGAGATTTTTGGTTATTTGGCTTTGATAACTCTATCTTTAGGTCCAAGGTTTCCAAATCATGATTATCTTTATGAGGTTTCTCTCGGCGTCTTACCTGAAAAAGAGTCTGGCTCCGCTTTAGACGAGGGAAAGTCACATAATTACCCGGAACGACTTCAGTGTATGTATATTAATTGACATACATACATACATACATAAAATCACGCCTCTTTCCCGGAGGGGTAGGCAGACACTACCTCTTTCCACTTGCCATGATCTCTGCATACTTCCTTTGCTTCATCCACATTCATAACTTAATTGATTGACATACTGACAATTTACTTTGGACGAGTCAAAAGCTTAAGACTTTGCTTATCTTTTTTGGTGTATCAAATTATTTCAATACTATTGTATATATATAGGTACTATTGTATTGAAATAATTTATTACATACTGTTCAGTCTTTCTAGGTTTCTTTGTCAAGGTTCTTCCAAGTCTGATTTCAACCCAACTCATTGATTTTAATAATCATCTAATATATTTAAACGAGCAATTCTTGTATATATATAATCAGGATCTCGGAAACGGCTCCAACGATTTTCATGAAAGTTACAGATTAGGGGCTCTTCGGCTCAAGGAATCGATTAATCAAGGTCCTAGGTTCGAGAAAAGCTCGGTTCCCAAGATATATAAACATTTTAAAAACCGCGTTTTAAGAAACTATATCAGCGCCATCTCTGGTAGACCGAGCAAAGCTCCGTCAACCGGGTACTAATAATTTAAAATTCCTACGTTTTGAACACACTCGTCCATTTCGCAGCAATGAAATCCAAATTCTCACAACTGAGCTGAACGCGGCGTCAGGAAAACTTAACAGCATGGTGGAACTGGCCGACCAGGCTTTGGCCAGGGCTAAAGATGTGTATGATGAGGCCCTGGGACTATACGCTGAGGTCAACACCACTATGCTGCCAGATATCAACATTGAGAAGTTGAAACAGGAGGCTGCTGCTATGAATAAAACAGTAAGTAATCCATCCATACTAATTACAAAGGTGAAAGTGAGCTTGTTTGTTTGTTTGTCTTCTCTTCAAGCGTTATCTACTGAACGGGTTTTTTTTAAATTTTGTGTATATGTAATTTTGAGTCTGAGGAAGGACATAGGGTACTTTTATCCCGGTATTATTAAAAACTAGAGTTTTTTTGCGATTTGCGAAAAATCCTTTATTCTTTAGAAAGCTTGTTTTGTAAACGTTACATTGTAAACCATTATTAATAGTCTTTTCTTTTAAGACCACTTTTTCACTCACATATTTTAGTGCACTCCAGAATAGAAAATAAAACATACATACATATGGTCACGTCTATATCCCTTGCAGGGTAGACAGAGCCAACAGTCTTGAAAAGACTGAATGGCCACGTGCAGCTATTTGGCTTAATGATATAATTGAGATTCAAATAGTGACAGGTTGTTAGCCCATCGCCTAAAAAAGAATCCCAAGTTTGTAAGCCTACCTATACCTTAGTAGCCTTTTACGACATCCATGGGAAAGAGATGGAGTGGTCCTATTCTACTTTGTATTGGTGCCGGGAACCACACGGCATTAAACCATGGCAATAAAATATGGTTTACTAATATTTGCAGGATTAAAATTTCTTTTCAAATTTACTTGTTGCGGTAGTTGCGGTATTAGTAGGTACTTATGTATAATTAGATTTAAGTGATGTGACGTCAATAAGTGATACTTTGTATCCAATTTTCAAAATAAAACTATTCTATTCATCAATTCAATTATATCAACTTTAAGATACTAAATGACGTTTTTCTTTTGCCACAGATTGAAGAAAAATCAGCCGATCTGGACCGTCTGATAACGAACAATGAAGATGTGCTCAAGAACTTAGAAGACGCCGTGCGCCGTGGTAAAGAGCTTCTTGACCACGGTCACGACAGACAGGACGAGCTGAATGACCTCCTGGCCAAGTTGGACGAACTCCACGCTCAAGCCAAACACGATGTGGAACTAACTAACGCGACGCTGAAAGAGGCTAATGAAATTTATAAGACTTTGAAAGGTAGGCACCAAAGGTTTGCTGGAAGAGATTGCTTTTCCGCCTTTGTACCATCTATATCTGCTTTGTGTTGTTTTGTATGTTTTCTCTTATGGTGCAATGAAGAGTTTTATCTATCTATCTATCTAGGAACTGCATACATACATATATATGGTCATGTCTATATCCCTTTGGGGTATAGACAGAGCCAACGGTGTTGAAAAGACTGATAGGTCACGTTCAGCTGTTTGGCTTTAAGATAGAATTGAGATTCAAATAGTGACAGGTTTGTAGGCCATCGCCTAAAAGAGTCCCAAGTTTGTAAGCTTATCCCTTACTCGTCTTTTACGACATCCATGGGAAAGAGATGGAGTGGTCCAGTTCTTTTTCTATTGGTGCCGCGAACCACACAGCACCAATAGGAAAAGTTAAAAATTGATTTTTCTTGTATCTTATCTCAATTCCGTTATAAGGACGTCCAGCTGAACGTGACCCTTCGAGAGTATTGGCCCTTTTTACTATTTCGTTATTTTTCTCAGGTTCAAAGCATTTCTAGGTTACATCTCATTAGAAAAATTTAATTCAAAATAGTTATAGTTAATTTTTATTCAGAATATATATTTATATATTATACAAATGATTTTCCTCATCATCGCTAGATGGCAGAATAAACACACAGATGATTGGTCGAGTGGGGAGGGTTGTATTGTATATTTAAATACAGAAAAAAATATATAATTCTTGTAACTCTTAGTTTACAAGGAAGACAAATTAGTAAAATTTCATCTTCGCTAGATGGCAGAATAAACAGACACATGATTATTGATTGGGGAGAGTTATAAATGTTTATTTAAATACAGAAAACAAAATATAATTCTTGAAACTCTTACTTTTCAAGGAAGACAAATCAGTAAAATTTTGCCTTTATCCACCAGAATTCACGGACCAGGTGGAACAGTCGCGCCAGAAGGCGACCCAGGCCGTCCAGGACGTCCCTTCGATCCAGGAGAAGTTGGCCGCTGCCGAGGAGAGCATCAACTTCATCACTGAAGAGTTGTACACGGCCGGTGAAAAAGCAAAAGACGCCAGGGATCTGGCACAGGAGGCTCAGAAGGAATACGCTGATAAAGCGTCTGAGGTGGGTTATTAATATGCAGAGATCGTGGCAAGTGGAAAGAGGTAGTCTCTGCCTACCCCTCCGGGAAAGAGGCGTGATTTTATGTATGTACTAGAGGCCGCCCGCGACTTCGTCCGCATGGAAACCCTATCAATCCCGCGGGAACTCTGGGATAAAAAGTAGCCTATGTGTTATTCTGGGTCTTCAGCTACCTACATACCAAATTTCATGGTAATCGGTTCAGTAGTTTTTGCGTGAAAGAGTAACAAACATCCATACAAACTTTCGCCTTTATAATAGTAGTAGGATGTGTGTATGTGGGATATTTATTTAGTAAATGTTACCCGCATTCGTTTTTATTATGTTTTCAGGTTCTATGTATTTCTCAGTAGGAGAACTTCTCAGTAAGGTTATGTGCTCTCTCTCTACTTTCTATACATACATACATATGGTTACGTCTATATCCCTTGCGGGGTAGACAGAGTCAACAGTCTTGAAAAGACTGAATGGCCACGTTCAGCTATTTGGCTTAATGATAGAATTGAGATTCAAATAGTGACAGGTTGCTGGCCCATCGCCTAAAAAAGAATCCCAAGTTGTCCCAATCACAACAAAATGAAAGCCAAGATGTTAACATACATATAATACAATGAATCTTTATAACGTCACAAAAAATTACTGTACATATTCACATTAATAATATTTTTCCACCAATTCTGAAGTCTTTGAAGTATTAATAAACTTTTTTGAAGTTGGCGCTGAGTTAACTTACTTATATGAAGACGATGGATGGATAAACATTTCAGATGTTAATATTTTTCCACAGGCCGCTCACGAAATAAAGAAGAAAGCGTCTTTAGCAAGAGTAGATGCCGTGCGGTTGAGGGACGAAGCTGATAAACTGTCAAGTGAGTTTCTTTTATTCTTACAGTAACCACTTCATAAGTAACCTATTTGACGGCCTCTGTGGCGCAGCGGTAGTACGCTTGTCTGTGTCACCGGAGATCCCGGGTTCGAATCCCGGCCAGGGCATGATGAGTAACGAACTATTTCTGATTGGCTTGGTTTTTGGATGTTTATCTATATAAGTATTTATCATAAAATATAGTATCGTTGAAGTTAGTATCTCGTAACCACAAGTGTCGAACTTACTTCGAGGTTGACTCTCTCTGTGTAATTTGCCCCATATATATTAATTTATTTATTATTTACCAGCGCTAAAGTCTTATTTTTGTATGGCGCGAAAATAAAGCTTATCAGAGCAAATTTGTCTTTTACATATTTATTTATTATTTACCTGCGTTGAAGTTTTATTTTTGTATGGCGTGAAAATATTTGAGCATTAACGTTATCAGAGCAGGACATTTGAAACTGCGGAACTGTCCGCTTTTGTATATTGTCCGTAATAGCAGGAGGTTTTGAGGTACCTTGTCCTGTCGAATATCGACCATACATATAATCACGTCTATATCCCTTGCGGGGTAGACAGGGCCAACAGTCCTGAGCGGACTGAACGTGGCCTGTTCAGCTACTTGGCTTTAAGATAGAGAGATTCGAATTTTGACAGGTTGCTAGCCCATCGCTCAAAAAAATAATCTCAAATTTGTAAGCCTATAGCCCTTAGTCGCCTTTTACGACACCCATGGGAAAGAGATGGAGTGGTCCTATTCTTTTTTGTATTGGTACCGGGAACCACACGGCAGTTATGTAACTCTGACATGATAGTTATAATCTGTGAACGGATTTCAACAGTTACAATGTTGTTTCAGCTCGCGTACAAGGCACTGAACAGCAGTTAAAGAATCTCGAGTTGGACGCAGCTGAAAACATGAAACTCACACATGACGCTAAAACAAAGGTAAGTGTGTCTTCTGTTTCATTCTAGGTTACTTCTTTGACAGTGGATTCACAATGATCTACATTGGATTCGCCTGCAAAGGTTGTGGAGGTCAGACGGGAGTCGCTTTGTGAAAAAAACCTGACTTGCCCACACCAGGATCATGATCAAAGGAACATCCTGATCTCCCTCTCTATAGTGATGATCGGAATAGGTAGATTGATTTTATTTACTTGCATCATGAATTACCATAGAAAGCATAACATGGACAAGCCTCTTTTCCGGGATTCCATTTCAGTACTTACACTTACAGTAAACTACATTGTCCGCGGGTAACGTAGGACTACAATTTACGTGAACGAAGTCGGGGGAAAACAGCTACCACTAATATATTCTTCATCCCACTTGTAAAAATTCCGGAAGAATTTTAAAAATTTACAAATCCCGCAACCCCGGAGGCATGTCTAAGTCCGCATTAATATATACTAGAGGCCGCCCGCGACTTCGTCCGCATGGAAACCCTATCAATCCCGCGGGAACTCTGGGATAAAAAGTAGCCTATGTGTTATTCTGGGTCTTTAGCTACCTACATACCAAATTTCATGGTAATCGGTTCAGTAGTTTTTGCGTGAAAGAGTAACAAACATCCGTACAAACTTTCGCCTTTATAATAGTAGTTAATACTAGAGGCCGCCCGCGACTTCGTCCGCATGGAAACCCTATCATCCCGCGGGAACTCTGGGATAAAAAGTAGCCTATGTGTTATTCTGGGTCTTCAGCTACCTACATACCAAATTTCATGGTAATCGGTTCAGTAGTTTTTGCGTGAAAGAGTAACAAACATCCATACATCCATACAAACTTTCGCCTTTATAATAGTAGTAGGATATATATACGTTTCAGTTCATTGACCCCAATTCAATCTACCTATTCCGATCTCTGGTGATGATGCAACCAAGCCTAACACCAGCATGATGATGTCTTATAATGTTATCGTAGGTCGGCCAAGCCAATACTGATGCAAGGGAAGCTGAGAAGCAAGTCTCCAAAGGTTTAGAAGACTTGAAGGTCATCATGGATGAACTTAACAACCTACCGACGCTGGACGACAAAGCTTTGGACAAACTGAGTGAGTACCACATTCATTTATATACACACAGTTTTATTTTAGGCATAGGAATCTGAATAAAGCTTTATTATTCAGATTTCTATGATGTTACGCATAGAAATCTGAATAATGCTTTATTATTCAGATTTCTATGATGTTACGCATAGAAATCTGAATAATGGTTTATTATTCACATTTTTATGACCACGGGCTTGGACTAAAGAAGTCTCTAATTTTTTAGATTAATGTGATTACATATTCTTCAGATTTCATTGGTGCCCATGCCCATAATATGTGATTACATTCTAGGCACAAGTAATTTTTCTCAAATTCATAATTGGGGTGATTAGGATTTTTTGCGGTGAACAGGATTATGTTAACCAGAAATTGCTGACTATTGAAAACTATATCTTTCATATTAACTCTGGTGACTGTACGAAAAAAATTGGTACAATTACATTCTACTTACTCAAAAAAATTGTAAATGAAGATGTTTGTTGTATTTATTGTAAATACACATTTATTTTTATATTAAAATATTGTTTTAAAAAAATTATAGGTAAAAATATAATTTTTATGCCAATAATTCTTCTTTTTTTTCTCGTACAGCCACATTTTGTTAGCTTTTACTAACATCGAAGACTTATTATGAAGAAGATTTATTGAACTGACCAAAATAAAAAAAAAATAATTCTTGTCAAAATTACAACTTGTAAGTACGTCATAGAAATAAAATATACCTACAAAGATTATCATGGAATACAATATTTATTTATTTGAATGCAAAAATAACTAAAATGTAATAAGTTACCACTTAATTTTTGAAAAATATGTGCTAGTTAGTTAAACAAAAGTTGAATTAGTCATATCTCTATGAAGTACTTTGCTTTGTTCATTAATTAGAGATGCTAATGAGAGACAAATATAACAAATTTTGACAAAAAATTATTTAATATTCAAAATTAATATTTTAGGTCGGGGAAACAATAATTATATTTCTTTGGTGCTATTTTTAATAAAAGATTATTATTTTTTAAGAAATCTAAAATAATAAATAACTTGTAAAACAAATTGGGTTTTGAAAGATAAAATATTGGAGTTTTTATAAAAGTAATCTGTTTTTAATTACTAACGCACAGTAAGTCCTTTGGTAAAAATGAAAAAATTAGAGAATTAATAGTTGAGTTCTTATCCAGGTACATAATATGATAATTTTAAAAATAAGGAATCACCAAGAAATTCTTCCCCGATCTAACTGTACTCATAACATCTCTTGTCTATGAAAAGTTATCATAGCGTTCGTAGATTCGATAAAGCCAAATGTCAAGAATTATGTATATCTGAGTAAATCGATTTAATAACTTATGCGCATAATCCAAAAAAAAATAATTATATTTTTATATTAATATCGTTTCAATTCATTGATATTTTAAATATTATCCATATTTATATAAAAAATGCGAAAGTGAGTATGTTTGTTCATCTGAGATTTTTTCACTTTTCTACTGAACTAATCTTCTTAAATTTAATAATTTAGAATCTGGAATAGAACATAGGATACCTTTCACCCTGGTGAAAACTTTGGTTCCCGTGGAATTGTCCAAAACTTATGTAGGTGACGCTAAATCCGCGCGGGCAAAGCTGCGGCTAAAGACTAGTTGATTATAAGTTTTATAAATATCAAAACTGCATAAATAAATATTATTTGATTTTACGATCGCTATGAAAATTGATAACTTTGTCCATGTAATTCTGCGAGAACTATTTAATATTAAAGTTTATAAAAAAGATACAATCTGAAGTTGTGTGTTCCATTATTATGCGAGTATTTCGCAGAATTATTGGACGCAAATGTGACATGATTTCAAAACTGTTCAAAATTTACTCCTCGGTTATAATTTAACAATCTGTATGTCAATTAATATTTTAATTATACCAAACAGTTTTATGAATAATGCCGCGGAGTAGATTTCTATAACTTTTAATAATACATATAAAATTAAATTGTTCAAGATATTACAATAATAATTATTTCTTGATTGATTTTGTTTTAGTGAAACTAATATTTCTTTCTCTTCTCGCAGGAGAGAAGAAAAAGCTTCCGATTTCTTTTAGCGCTTTTAGCATGATGTACTCTATTGTGTCATTGAGCCATTTCATTACTTTCATTCTTATGTTTAATTGGTTTCATTTTTATAATTTGGTATTGGTTCCGTAAATGTTGTGGATGTCTATGTGCTTTCAAATTACAAATCAAATCAAATTAAAATTACAATAAAAAAATATCATTAATTAATTTTAAAGGTCTAATATGAAAGGCGTTATCTAAAAAAATATATTTTGATCTTGTCTTGATTCTGTAAATGTTGGTAATGTCTATGTGCTTACAAATTACAAATCAAATTAAAATAACAATAAAAAAATATCATTAATCAATTTTAAAGGTCTAATTTGAAAGGCGTTATCTAAAAAAAGATATTTTGATCTTGTCTTGGTTCTGTAAATGTTGGTAATGTCTATGTGCTTACAAATTACAAATCAAATCAAATTACAATAAAAACAAAATATCATCAATTTTGTAGGTCTAATTTGTAAGGCGTTTTTTGAAAAAACATATCTATATTTTGATCTTTAATTTCTGTTACATATACAAATCTATAATACCTATATGTTAAATTATTTTCGTCCGATTCAAGGAGTAATTAGGGATTTCTAACACCTGCACTAAAATTATCTTATATCGTAATGTTTAACATGAAAATACACGTCTTTATCTATAAAATAGGTTAAAATTAAAAAGATAAATCAAAAAACCTGACGAAGACTGATTTGGTAGAATATTTACCTACTAAATGTATAATAAAAATTTGGATACCTTAAAAAATCCAAACTAAATAAGAAATCGTTTTATAATGTACACATAAAATGTTTACTATAAATTAAGATAAAAAACTATGACTATCATAATATATATATATATATATATCTGAGATACCTACCAGTAAATCTGATTTGCTCAACAATATAATATATCTATAATAGAATATTGTCTATAATATATCTAACTATGTATATTGATATGACATATTATTAACAAATTAAATAAAGATTAACATACATATTTATAGTTATAAAACTTAAAATAAAATATAAACGTGAACGTTTAAGAGCATTAAGTCTGTGGGTACGTATAAGTATAGATTTACAAAATGTATTTTTATATATATGTTAAAAATATCAATGTCACATTTTTTATCGCAGCGGGGGGAGGGTTATTCTCAGTTGTTATCAGTCATTAATGAACAACAGTCCTTATTTATTTTATAATTAATATAATTTAACTTGAAACCTCCGATGAGGAGTTAAATTTATATCAAGTAAGGATTCGAACCTGGGTCTTCGTTGATAATCATGATACCACCGTACGTCTCATTGCATCATTATAAATTATGTTCTTTCTAATGTGTTTTTTCTTGACTATGACAAATGAGAATGACCCCGATGGGTGGGCGGGTAAGCGTGATGAGGCGTGGAGTAGCTTTGAAATAGCTACGGCTGCTTGAAAGCGTAAATCTCCTTATGTACTACTTCAACTGAACAATAACTTATTTAATGAACCTTTTTAAAAATCAAAAAAAATTAAAAAACATTTTTTTTTAATTAACCAATTTTTTTTTATTTGCGTCATCATGTAAATAAAAAAAAATTGGTTAATTAATTTATAAAATAAAATTAATAAATTTAAAGCATAAATTATCATTTATGCTTCAATAATATTTAAGGGCCCAATTAACCGGACTGAACGTTGGTTATATGAATTAATTAATAGTTGCATTTTTAACCCTTTAATTGTGACTGAATATGATTGGGCATTTTTCAGTATTGTTTTTATATTTTTTATTAATTAGCATACAGTATGCAGTATTGTTTATTTATAAATTTAAACTTCATTGCACAAAATACAAATGTATAGAACAATAATTGGCGGACTTAATGCTAGAAGCATTATTTACCAGCCATTTGGGTCTGACAGCGAACTTTATGTGGGGTCAAACTAAATAAACGTATTCACAAAATTATTTATTTGAGGCACGATAAAATCTTCAGCTGCCTTAATCCTTTACTCGCTTTCGACTTAACATAACACGAGAATGTTAGATCGGAGGTAGTCATAATTAATGGTGCCCCCTTTTCGAACAGGCAGTCAGAAATGACATGTCTTCATATTTTTTATTCCCATTTATCTCTTTCATGCAAATTAGTTTAAGGTACTCTCAACATGATGTTAAGTCCCTAAGGGTTTCATCATTTATGAGTTCCGATTAACACTCTCCTTGTATAATTTGCTCAGGCAAACATCTAAGCATTCCCCATTATACGCATGTCTTCTTTAAAGACACTACTACGTTTTTCCCTGAAACTGAATTCTGCATAGTGCCGTGTGGTTCCCGGCACCAATAGAAAAAAAGAATAGGACTACTCCATCTCTATCCCATAGATGCTTTCAAAACTTGGCATTCTTCTTCGTCACTATTTAGATCTCGATTCTATCATTAAGCCAAACAGCTGAATGTGGCCTATCAAGTCTTTTCAAGACTGTTAGCTCTGTTTACCCCGCAAGGGATACAGACTGGTTTATATGTACATATGTATGAATTCTACATTGAGCATATTCCTTACGCTCTCATTTCTGACTCGTTTATTGTGCCTTCATGCTTTTTTGCCTTAACTTTTACTAGATAGATATCCCTGAAAAACAATACATCTTTGCTAATTAATAAATTAAATTAATTTTTTAAATAAAGAATATTATATAATTAGGTATATATTTTTTAACTACGCTTATGTTGAAGTTACTAAAATCTACTAATTTTAATTTCTTTGGTTGAAGTATTACTGCCTCATTGCGCTGCTGGGGTGGAAAATGTGGCGTTGGATGTATATAATGTATTATAAAAATCAACGTTATAAAAAAATCAAAAAGTAAAAAAAAAATATATGTTCAATATATACTCTTAGTATAATATACTCGTAAATAATACTTTATTATTATCTATGTATATTATTAATCAGACCCTTAATAATCATGATCTTTATTGTGAATATACCTATAAGAAATACCTATATATAAGTTTATATTATTTTGTGTATTGGACATAGGTTCATTTCTTGAACCAATTTAATTACATAAAAATAATTCTAGAAATTCAGTGGCTTTTATGTAAACTTATACTTAATAAGCCACTGAATTTCTAGAATTATTTTAATATAATTAAATTGTTATAATTATATTAACTTATTACGTATAAGTTTACATAAAAGCCACTGAATTGGTATAAAATAAAACAAAAAAAAAATACAAAACAAAAATTAATTAGGTACTTAAAAACGTAATAATCTTTAAATTGATATGCCTAGTCGCTTCGGATTGAAAAAGTAGTATATAATATAATAAGGCCACTAATGTATTGAGCAAGACGTGATTATTATGTATGTGTAATAATTACAAATGAAACCGAATAATCGTGTGTACATTTATGTTAATTACTTATCTTATTTTATTATTAATTACTTGGATTCAAATTTAGGATTTTAAAAAACAAAAAAGTATATTAGATTTCTTTTAAGTATATGAAATTTTTTAGCTAATAGTTTTGAAATTTTCGCTCATCGAATCACGGTAGATAATCTGGTTACTAGTCGAAAAGGTCGATCTCTGGGCCTTTAACTTTATCTATAGAATAAAAACACTGTTTTTTATTTTAAAATAAAAATATTATTTTGACTTGTTTTCCCCCTTCAACACAAATTTTCTTGTCTCAATGTAGGTTATATAATTAATAAATTTAAATTACTTAATAATTTTCTGAATAGAATAGGTATTTTGGTTCAAATTCTAAGCCGCGTGTGAATCTTCATGAATAAATTATAAGCAAAATTGAAAGTGAAAAAAAGCATATACCTACTAACGTATATGTTGGGGGGAGGGGGGACGAGAATTGGCATAAAGATAAAAATTAATTGTTTAAATTTTTAATTAAAGCTAGCTCAATTAAGATATATTTGTTAAAATCATGAAAAAAGGTTCTTCGTATTTTACCTTACTTTAATTGTACATTTTAATAAGAATTATTAAATTGCTAATTTAATGTAAAATATAACAATAATAATTTTAGAATTAAAATGTTTATACACGGTTTCTTCTAGTTCAATTAAAAACAGACTCATGCACAGGAGGGTTCCTGCTACTATTTCTGAAATTATCTCACACCTATCTCATAGACTATGATCGACTTTTCTAAAAAAAAAATTCTCATTAATTTCTATTCGACTTTTAAAAGTTAAAGGTCTTCTTTTGAAACGGTTCTTTCATCTTCCGAATTTTAATAATACAGAAATTTTAATTAATAGATAGGTATAATTTTTTTTAACGTACTGATACTACGGACAGATAAACCATTGACTATGGAACCCTTTATAATAAATATTCAATATGTCAATAGTTACATTTTATACTAGAAGTTTTAAGGGTTAAGGTTTAATACATAAATAAAAGACCAAAGAAAAACTTTAACCGTATCCAATTTTATCAGTAATTGTATGTATACTGTGCCGTGTGGTCCCCGGCACTCAAGAATAGGACCACTCCATCTCTTTCCCGTGGATGTCGTAAGAGGCGACTAAGGGAATAAGCACTTTCATTCAGTACAAATATCAAATCATTACCTACCCTTTGCCAAGCTATTTCTAATCTTTCATCATTAATAATAGGCTATAAAAATATTAAAAATTGCCGTCAACATTTTTAACCATATTACTTTTTATCAAAGTTAATAAAAGTAAAAAATGCAAGCTAATAATCATACAAAATTTAAATAAAATCGATCTTTCGTTAACAGATAGAAAAACGGACAGACATACGTATGGTCCCCAGAATTTAAGAGTAGGATCACACCAGCGCTTTCCAGTGGATGTTGTAAAAGACGACTATGGAAATAAGTGTATTTACTTCATCGGTTATCATTAATAACTATTATCAAACCGGATTATGTTCCCCTGTTTACAAAAGTAGGTAGGAGGTCAGAGGAGAGGCGCTTCATGTTATAACCTGACACTTCTACCTACTTTTTGTTGTGAGGGTACCCTGGGCTTCTGAGATGACTCAACCGGATTGAAAGACAGGTGCCGATCAAACCTTCAGGAATAAAAATAATAAGAAATACGAAGAACCTTTATTTCGAATATTATATAAAAAATTAACGATAACCGGTAAAGCGTAGGGGTATTCTAATTTACATGATATGCTTTGATGGCCACAATTTCTCTGTGTATATAGTACATAGTACATCTAAGTTGTAAATATAGTTAGCTCTATATTATTGCATGACGCTTTTTAGAACTTATTTTAAGCACTGTAGCTCTTAGGAGGAACAGCGTTTAAGAGAAATTAGTAAGTATGAGTTACTTTTAGTATTATTAACTTTACAAATTACGTAGTTATTTCATCTTACATTCGTTTGTCTAGATATAAAAAATAAATTATCTTTAACATGTCAGGTTCAGTCGAGACATGGCTTGATTCTTTATTGCATTTCCTAATTTCATTACTTTTATTTTTAGAAGTGGCTAGTTAAAATTAAAAAAAAAACAACAACGCCACATATAGCTTAAAAAAAATATATATAAAATTTATTTTAGCTCAATCGCGAATGTATTTCTGTGTTTAAATATTTTAATTTGTTTTTCTTATACTAACCATCGGTTTTGCTTTACAGAAGAAAGTTTAGATAGGGCTGAGGCTGCCCTGATGGCTGAAGACCTTGAGGGCAAGATTAAGTCTCTCACAGAAGCAAAGAACAATCACCAAAGGTATTTATCTCCTTTTTTAAATTGACAGCAATAAAAAATATTAAGTAGCAATAACAAATATTTTTTTAATCTTTTTTGTAGCGTGTTTTTCAGTTTCTATTTCCAAAAATTAGTTATTAAAAAATATCACTTTTGGCAACTTTAGTATTTCATAACAATATTTTACTCTTAACTGTGTAAGGCATCTTTTAAAGTCACCATGATAATCTTATGCTTAACATGTTTCGACCATTTTCGTGTGGACTTCCCTTAACTTTTCTCATTTGTGTGCCTAAAAAACTTGATAATGAGCGCCTACAATAATCATCCCTTACAGATGGATGAAACAATATCAAGACGAACACGATCACTTGCGTCTCGAGGTGGATAACGTCAGGGACATCCTGGAACAGCTGCCGAATGGCTGCTTCAAGCGGATCGAGCTGGAGCCGACCGAAGGCCCCAGCTTGTCAGCCAGCCCTAGATAAACCTTAGGATGTAAGTAGTACATGTAGCAATCATTCTCGAAAGTACTCGAGGGCATTCACCGCGCTTCATGCCGCAAACAATATTATTACTTATCGCGTTTCTGTATCTTGGATCGACATTTTTAAGTTTAATCTGCATTAAAAAAAAAAATAGCGAGACGTCCGCTTAGAAAGAATTTTGGTAAAATATCCGCGGTTACGGTAGATGACGGGATTTTTCGATATAAGCGGGCGAAGTCGCAAATGCTCTCTGGTATTTTGTACACTGATTTTTAGAAAAATAATGTTAGTTTTAATTAAAAAAAATAATTAATTAAAACTAAAATTGTTTTGGAAACAATTTTTTTTTCTTTTTTTAGTTAAAAAAAAAAGTTTATTGTTACTTTCACCTCTGACAGAATGAACGAAATTTAAACAGCTATTTCTTGATATTACATATTTGACCTCGGTCGGTACATGTGTGTGGTAATCGCCTTTGAATCACTAGGTCCCGGGTTGAAACCGGGTTAAAGATTTAAAATTGACCAAGGTCTCTATGTTTATCTAAATATATTGTATATTTATTTGTTTTATTAAATGGGTTCTTTTCAATTACCATATTGTTTACATATTTTGTATATTTATATTATATAAAACTTAAATACTTACTCTGTCATAAATTAAGTTTACTTCTGTCAGATGGTGTGACATCTTGATGTCAATTAAAATGTCATCCAAGGCACCTTTTGCGATGTTGATTCAAAAGAAATGAAATATATTTAAAACTGCACTTTTTGTCATCCGTTATATATGATTTATATTATTATTTGAACCAGCGCTAATATTATATAGTGCCTTCATTTGCAAATACAAATATATAATGCCTTAGAAATAGTTTTGATCGATTGGTCATTTCATGGTCGAACGATCAAATCTATTTATATAATAAGAAAATTTATTCTTAATCGAGAATATGTGATTATGAAAACACACATAAAAGTAAAAAAAAAACTGAAAAAAAAAATAGGTTTCCACTTCAACGATGACAACCGAGTTTGAAACGTCCATCTCATCAAACCTATTGTATAGTTATCGTTAGCCTTAAAATATTAAATTAGTGACAATAATTAACACTTGTTATTTTTAATATGTTTCATTATGTATGTTAGTTAATGCAATGTCAATTTATTAAAGAATGTCAATTAAATTTGTTACGTCCTATGAATTATGTTGTAATTAAACAAAATTGATTATAAAAATTGTTCTATTCTATCTACAAACGTTTTGGAATAAAAAATATTTTTATGTTCCAAATTGTTAACCTAAAATTTAAATTTTACATTGATTTACAATTTCACTTTCTGCCTTCGTAATTTAAGTACATTAGTATAGTTAATAATATATGTAGGTTACTTACCACTATAAATAACAATTGAATCAGCGATTTCTATTCTTATAATAAGCTATGTGAACGTCAATTGTATTTATCCAACTGAGACGTCTTAGTTTTAATATTCTATCATGTAAAAATATACGTGGAAAAAAAGACAGACGGAGTCTTACTGTACGGCAAAATGAAGCACTGTTTATATTCACGCCTCACGCACACACTTTCACGAATTTATGTGACAGTCGGCCGCCATTACGTCAAAATTTCGTCATAGATTATCTCACGAAATGGCAAGTTTTGACATTCACACATTCGTACAACGCCGCCATTACGATGCTTCACTTTGCTTTTAAGGCTCACTCCGTCCGCCTTTTTTTATACGTCTATGGTATAAAAGGATAACTTAAAATTGGACTAACAACGTTAAGCATTATATAATTAAATAAAATACGTAATAATCTGTAGTGATTAAATTCAATTTAATAATAACGTTTTAAATAATATCCTTCAATTAAATTTGAAATAATATAACAGTATCTCGGTTTTGATTAAGAATAATATCAAAATTCGTATATTGTACAACATAAGCGCCAAATTATTTGTAACAATTTGATGTACTTAAAAGTACAATTAAAGCATTTAATTATCGCATTTTATAATAAATCATAGTAGTGTATACTCGCATGAAGAGTTAGTTTTACTAAAATAATTAATTGACTATCTGTGTGAGATCAGGATTAGTTTCCTGTTTTTAATACCAATACTTTTAATTAAATTGGTAGATAATTAAGGTGTTTAATTAATATTACACAAGTAACGCACTTTTTTTGGAATTAATTTGATTAATTTAGCATGTGTATGCATAATTAAGACGTACGGTGGTGTCATATCAAATCAAAAATTAATGTTTCATGTATCAATCATATTGGTTTTTATATGATCATCATTTTATATTATTTTTCAGTGCGCTTGCTTGTGTAAAATTATAAAAATAGTGCCATAACTTAAGAATCTGTGTATTGTAAATATTATGACTGGGATAATGTCTGGTATTTTTTTTCTGATGGTATGTAGACATTGTACGGTTTCAGCCCAGTTAATAATTTTTAAGTATTTACATTTATAAGTAACGTGTAACCGGCAACTTGGTATTCATTAATACTAAGTCATATAAATTGTATGGGATTTAGACTTGTATGAACATAATTATATTCGCATATATATGTTTAACTTATGTAATAATAATCTAATTACATATGTAATAATTCTGTGCATTATAATGTTGTCGAGTTCTCGCTACCATTTTTTAATACTACGCGTTTTAATATTTTTCTTTTTTTATGGGGTCTTTTATCATGTCGACATGTCATTCCCATTGGCACGTTTGAATTTTTTTTTATAAATGCAACATTAGTGTTGTTTTATTGATTACCTTGATTAATTGATTTAACGCAAGTTCTAACGCGCACATACTATTCAATTTAATTAGTGTCGATGTTTGATTTTAGCCGCCATGGTTAAATACAGTCTACAACACATCGATAGTATATTCGTGTAAAAATATATAAACAAGTATTTTTTTTTAGGGCTACAAATAAATCGCTCGTGGTACAATAGTTTGTCAGTCAAAATTAATTCTAATTTTTTTTTACTAATGAAATCAACGTCTGCATAATTTAAGGTTCCATGCTTGAATTCGACGACTTTATAAACTATATATTATATACAAGTAAACTTATAATAACTACGTAATATGTAAGTCTATGTATAACACACATACCTAATCTTTGGCCCATATGGCACTAATGATATATAAATAAGTATAATTGTACCTACCAATTTTTAGAAAACAATGTGAAAATTATAATTTTGCGAGTTAATTTGTAGCGTTCAAAAATAATTGATCAAGATTAAATTTGGAATAATTTTAACAGATTAGTTTGAGTCAAAATATCTCGTGTTACTCAAATTTACTTGGAATTTTTATAATTTTATTTTTTAACTACAGGATTTTTTTTTATTTTACAATTAATTGTAAAAGAACTTTTATGTACTTTGTCATGTTTTTGTCCCTATGATTATATACATATGTAATATTACATTAAATCATAAAAATAATAATGTATGACTTAATAATCCGATTTTTATGTAAATCAGGTTTTTTTTCAACAGTTTAACAAAATATAATTCTTCGGATATAATATTTCGGATTTTTTTATTTTTTCATACAAATACTTTGTGTTTCGTTATATGTATGGAGTTAAATAATTTCTGGTCTTAAATTACAGATTTAGTTCGCCAAAGATATAGACAAGATTATTTTAAATTTTAACATAATAATTAAAATAATTTCGTTCCTAGAACCTAAATTTGTGAGTAATATAAAATAATATTTATTTGTAATAAATGTCATGGATGTATGATATTGTAGTTTTATTTTATTAAATGTTACACTTCCCGAATTTTTTTTGAATTGAAGTTTTTTCGAGTACCTACCTACATATAAAGATATAACTACTAAACAATGTTTCGCTTTTTATTATTACGTGAAACGGGAAAGCGATAGTTTCCCGCGCGATAAAATCGCGCTATCCTATGCTATGGGGACTGGTAAGTCAGTAGTTTGTCACAAACTCAAAGCATAGGATACAGTACATACATAAAACGAAAGAAATATTATTATTGTCAAATTTTATAAATTTTATTGGGCATAAAAAAAATAATTATAGCTTATACAATAAATTGATTCATTCATCAGCTTGATACAATTGAAATTCGAACAGTGCAGGTTGCTAACCCATCGCCTATAGAGAAATATCAAGTTTACAAGCCTATCCCTTACTCGCCTTTTACGATATCCATGGGAAAGAGATGGAGTGGTCCTATTCTTTTTTATATAAATTTCTGCCTTTCCGGCAGACGGAATTACAAATTATTCTTTTTATAACAAATTATTCTTTTTATAAATTGACTTTATACTAAATAGCATAATGGCGGTTGCTATAATTTTGAATAGATTATTAAAAGTACCTATGTGATAGAGGTCACTTAAAGAGTACCTGGTTCCCGAAAAAGATATGTGATATATAGGTATACCCGAAACTAAAGTATATCATAAGAAAACTGGGCATTAGGGCAATTGGATGTGTAATCATGATCCAAACTGGGTTATCTCAAGTCCCTATAGGTATTCAAGCAAGGTTGAAAAAATTTGACAAGAATAGCTATCTGTAAAGGCTAATCTTCTAGCAGCATGGAGGTGGATCCTGGGCTGTTTGTCAGATGGAGAACGTAATCTGTACTAACACCAAGAAGACCTTGATGTCTTTTTGATGGGAATCAGTAAATATTTCCAAAAATCTGACTCTTATGGTTACCTCGATAGAAATTACTATAAGCGCCATCTTTGGACTTAATATCGTATGATTTAGAAAATCAGAAAGTATTAAGGCTTGTCTTCTAGAAGCAGAGTTGAACCCTGGGGTGCTTGCCAGATATAGACCGTAATTTGTATTAACTCCTAGAAGACGATGATTATACAAACTGAACTTCGAACATAATATACATCTTTTTATAGAAATGTGTAATTAGGTATGCCCAAATCTTTTTTAAATGCGTTGTATGGTTACCCTAACACAAATTACTAAAAGCGCCATCTATTGACTAAACTCCGCATGATTTATAAAGTTAGCCAGGGGATTCTACCGTTTAAAATAATAAGATAAGGGCCGAAAGGGATGGGTTAAGTTTTATTGTTATAAATTGTGTTGTTAGTTCTGTCAGTGGCCGCTAGATGGCCATCCTATTCCTAAAATGTATTACAATATGTGGCAAATAAGTAGGTACTTACCTACTTTTACATCAACCGATTCTGTTTATTATATTTGAGAAAATTAACAAGTTAAAACATGCCTAAATATTTTTTTTTTGTGCTACCTTATTGGACAATTAAGTGATTGAGTGGTCCTATTCTTTTTTATTTTGGTGCCGGGAACCACACGGCACTAGATATAGTATTTAGTAACTAAATAAAACTAAAAAAAAAATAGTTTATGTAGGTCTTTATTTTAGTTTTTGATGTCTCAAGAATAAACACTATTATATTAATAATTGTTACATTAGAATAAATTCAATAAATATTCCAATTGAACTTAAAGAAGGCTTAACTAGTTAAATGTTAGTGTTTATATATAGGTACTCTTACCAAGGACTCTTTTATGAGTTATAATACATTAGTTTATTTGCTTTTACATACGAAAACAATAGGCGCACCTGCACTCATCATTTGCCTAGGCCTAGGACACGAACCAAATATAACGGCCAGTCGTCAATAAAGTGCGAAGTGCGCGCCTTTTTGACAAGATATATCAAAAATATTACCTCGTTCGATGTATTCAAGAGACAATTAGCCGAGCACATAATCTCAATTTACTGAACTTTTGCTGTCATATTTCGTTTATTAGTGTGACAACGAACGTTATTTATTTTTTGTATTTTATGTTCTCATGTAGGTAGGTCTCATGTAGGATGTAAAATATGTCTTTATAAGAATAAAAGTCTATAAACCTAACCTAAACCTACGGCGAGGAAATATACCTATAGTGAGAAAACCAGATGATGGTGAATCCTAAAAATTCAATCTACCAATTTTATCAGTAGTCTTAAGAAAATCCGTACTAATATTATAAATGCGAAAGTCTGTCTGTCTGTCTGTCTGTCTGTCTGTCTGTTCCTCTTTCACGGCCGAACCACTGAACCGATTTTGATGAAATTTTGTATGTATATAGTTTAAGACCCGCGTTCAAACATAGGCTATTTTTTTTTTCAAAAATCGACCCCCAAAATAGTCAAATGGGGGGTTGAAAGTTTGTATGAAAATCATCGTTCCGCGTTCACGCCTGACCCGCTGAACCGATTTTGATGAAATTTGGTATGTATATAGTTAAAGACACGCGTTCAAACATAGGCAATTTTTTTTTCAAAAATCGACCCCCAAAACAGTCAAATGGGGGGGTGAAAGTTTGCATGAAAATCATCTTTCCGCTTTCACGCCCGAACCGCTGAATCGATTTTAATGAAATTTGGTATGTATATAATTTAAGACCCGCGTTCAAACATAGGCCACGTTTTTTTTCAAAAATCGACCCCCTAAATACTCAAATGGGGGGGTGAAAGTTTGTATGAAAATCATCGTTCCGCTTTCACGCCTGAACCGCTGAACCGATTTTGATGAAATTTGAAATGCATATAGATTGAGATACAAGTTCAAACATAGGCTACTTTTTTTTTTCAAAAAACAACCCCCAAAACAGTTAAAGGGGGGTGAATCATCGTTCCGCTTTTACGGCCTAACCGCTAGGCCGATTTTGATGAAATTTGGTATGTATACAGTTTTAGTATTTTTATTTTAACGTCAACAGAAATTTATAATCTGTGAAAATGTCACCTGTCTAGCTAATACGGATCATGAGACACGCCTGGTGACAGGACTAATAAGTGTTAATTTTTGATATGCAAAAGATTAGAAAATTTATTCCTTCAATGAACAATTTGTTTGATAATGTAGCAATAGATGGCGTCACCATGTAATGTAAAAGTCGCTATCGTTTGTCGTTCGACAATCAATAAGACTTCTATGATTTTGAAAGCATTTTTTATGTGGTCTTCTCTCCCGGCGAGGTGCAGCGAATGCTGCCGAAATTGAAGCCCAGGAAAGCCCCGGGCGCAGACCGAATCACCAACGAGGCGCTACGTCATCTTCCGCCGCGAGCAATCGCGGCGATCACGCGCCTCTTTAACGGCATACTGCGCTCGGGTCACTTCCCCTCAAACTGGAAGAACGCAAGAACCATTATGCTGCCCAAGCCGGGAAAGGATCACCGAAGACCAAACGGATTCCGGCCGATCGCGCTGCTGAGCAAGTTCTCGCAGCTCTTCGAGCGCCTGTTCCTCCGGCGACTGCTCCCATTCGTCGAGCCACGTCCGGAACAATTCGGGTTTCGGCCCGACCACTCAACGACGCTCCAGGTCGCAAGACTTCTCCACAGGATGTCCGAAAGCCATAATAAAAAGGAATGCGTGGCTGCCGTGTTCCTTGACATGGAAATGGCCTTCGACAGGGTATGGCACGAGGGGCTGCTGTACAAGCTGTCGGAGGCCCAAGTGCCCCCAAGATTGGTCAGGGTCTTGGCCTCCTTCCTCACTGATCGCCGAGTCCACGTCGCAGTGGAAGACGCCGTCTCCTCCGTGCGCCCTGTGCGCGCCGGAGTCCCGCAAGGAAGCTGTCTGTCCCCGGCCTGCTACGCCGCGTTCACCGACGACATCCCTGCCGTCGGCCAGGTGGAGCTAGCGCTGTACGCTGACGATGCGGCGTACTACGCGTCGTCTATCCGCCCGCTGTACGCCGCCAAGAGGCTGCAGCCCACACTCGAGGCTCTGCCGGGCTGGCTCTCCAAATGGAGGCTCTCGGTGAACGTCGGCAAGACACAAGCTATCATGACGGGGACAAGACCCCACCCGCCTCCACTGCGACTGCTCGGCGAATCGGTGCCGTGGCGGCCACATGTCAAATATCTGGGAGTTACCATAGATCGGCGTCTCACGTTCAAGAAGCACGTGGGAGACGTCGTCGCGAAGACCAAGGCAGCCAGGGGGAAGCTCTACGCAGTCCTCTCTTCCAGCCTCCCCCTGAGGACGAAGCTCGGGATCTACCGAACATATGTCAGATCCCGCCTCACGTATGCGGCCCCGGCGTGGTACGCCTACTGCTCTGAGACCAACAGAAGAAGACTCAGAGCCCAGGAGAACCTCAGTCTCAGAGCAGTCGTCGGAGCCCCGCGCTACGTGAGGAACTCGACAATCCTCAGGGACTTGAAGTGGGAGGGCCTAGACGACTTTGTGGCCAGGCTGGCCACGAAGATGTTTGAGAGGGCGGACGCATCATCGCACGCCCACCTGCGCGGCATCGCGCCGCTCCACGCCCGCCCTCCGGACCGTCGCGTGAAGCCCTCACCTCGCTGCCTTGCGGCAGACGTCGTCGCTCAGTGACGACGCCGCCGCCGATGGGAACTCCCAGAAGATAGAAGAAGATGACCCAGGCCGCCACGGCCGCCCCATTGACCTGCCTACAGCCGTAGGCAGCGATGAAACCAGTGAAGAGGGTAAAAAGACCCTGACCACTCGCTCCAACTCCTGCACAAGGAGTTTGGGAAGACCCCTCGTCGAGCATTTTTTATATAGTCCGGTTAAGTTGTTAAGCCCTTCAGGCAACAACGAGTTATTTCATAAAAAAAAAAAAAGAAAGCATTTTTACCCTCAGTTAATAAGTTGTTGGTCGTTTCGTATTCATGCTTGAAGACGTTTCGTTGTGTTTTGTTCATTTGTATTTAAAATATATTGGTTAGTAAAAAATACGTGTCAGTTGCGGAAAGCCGGATGGCACTAAATAGAATGGGATAGGACAGGATAGGAGGACTGGACGGAGTAGGACGGGACACAACAGGTTGTGACGGGACGGAACAGAACGAGAAGAGACGGGAGAAGCCATATGAATTTAAATCAAATATAAACTTAAAATAGTCCCGCACGATACGGGATTAAAACATGGGTGAAATTTTATGTCGTATCCTTATAATCTAAAATACATTTGCGCGGGCGAAGCCGCGGGCAAAAGCTAGTGTAAGTATATAGAAGTTGAGATGATAAAGTTGAAGAGGTGCAATAGGGTTGTACCACGCGGGAAATCAGGGCGGCTTGCAATAACCAAGCGGGGTATGCACGACCCTAAACGCGGGTGTGGGCGCGTGTGTTCGCGGAAAATGCCAGTGTGTGAGTGTTGTAGTGTGTCTTTGGTTTCGGGGATTGGTGGAATTTCTTTATTTATACGCCGCACATTGCCCGCTCTGATCTCCCAAAAATTCCCTCCATTATCATAAAATAATCATTTCTTACTTAATTTTTGTAGCTTTATTTTTCAAGATAAGAAAATACTTAATTTTATTTTTTTATAAAAAGTTTGACTTAGCCGATTAGATGGCGCTTAAGTCGTATTGTGTTTTGTAATCATATACCTATAACCAAGAAATTGCTTGTCATTTCTTCATTGTGCATAGAGTATAAAAAATGTGCTTATCGGTAAATTCTTAACAATGCCATCTAGTGCAAATAGGTGGAACTACAACGCGGTCAAGACATGCCGCTGCTTGTCCGCTCCTAATAAGTTCTGAGAAATTAATTAGATGACGATCTCTGCATATTTTTTCTTTCTTGTAGTCGTTACATCTTCGATTTTCATAAACTTTTTCATGCATTTACATTACTTGTCAATTTATTAGACCTTACCCTTCTAAGATTAATTTATAGCTTTTTGCGCTATAATTAGTCCCCTTGTGAATTACTTTGTTTAATTTATATATAGTCACGGCTATATCTTTTAGCAGATAGATCCAACAGTCTTGAAAAGACCAAAAGGCGTTCAGCCGTACGACTTTATGATGCAATTGAAATACAAATAGTGGCTGGTCGCTAGCCCCTCGTCTATAAGAGGAATCCCAAGTTTACAAGCCTAGCCTTTAGCCGCCTTTTACGACATCCATGGAAAATATATGGAGTGCTCCTATCTCAAATTCCCTAGTCAGCTGGTTGACTGGTAGAGAATGCCAAACGGCATTAAGTCCGCCTTTTGTACATTTTTGTTTTTGTGCAATAAAGTTTTAAATAAATAAATAAAATCCCGGACACCGCACGGCGAATTTAATTCATTAATTTACTAAATCACTTCAATAGTTCAATTGAGTTAGTTTAATAAACTCAAATTTTCTTAAACCATAGTTTGGTTTTATATCAATTCGACTTCATAAAATTTTATTTTTATGTGTCCCAAATTTAACCAAAACTCATACACACCGTACTCCAACTGTATGCAAACTGTACTACTCCCTAGAGTGGTACAAATTTATGTGGCGCATTCCACAGAATTTTCTTTTGTTTTTTTTTTTTGTTTTTTTTTTTCATACACTCCTCGAACACGCCTTAGATATAAAACGTTAGTATAAGATATGTTTATGTATATCTCGAGGGATGTAGGCCCGTAGGATCGCTACAATGATATGTTTGTTCATTGAAATAATGCACGTATACAAAATTATTGTTCAGTAGGTAAGTGTTGCTTGTGAATTTTATTCATGTTATGTTTACGCGTGATGGATGGATGTGTTTTGAAGATAAAGTGAAACGTGAGGTTTTATTTGAGCTTAATTTGTACATTAAATTAGGTTGTACATTAATTTGATACATACATATAACCACGTTTATATCCCTTGCGGGGTAGACAGAGCCAACAGTCTTGAAAAGACTGATAGGCCACTTTCAGCTATTTGGCTTAAAGATAGAATTTAGATTCTAATAGTAACAGGTTGCTAGCCCATCGCCTAAAAAAAGAATACCAAGTTTGTAAGCCTATCCATTAGTCGCCTTTTACGACATCCATGGGAAAGAGATGGAGTGGTCCTATTCTTTTTTGTATTGGTTCCGGGAACCACACGGCACCTATTTGATTATGTACCTACATTAATTTGAATACTAACCGATGCTCTTACGGTGAGGGAAAACATCGTGAGGTAACCTGCACATTCAGGCAACTGTATGTGTAACCATATGATCCAATACGGGTTAGTTTCCCCTGCAAAGGTTGCGGAGTGTAAAAACCTGACTCACCCAATCCAGGATCCATTGTCAATCCCGGGCTCCTCTCCAGAGTGGTGAGGATGCTACCGGGACTTTAGCCAGGAAGAGGAAGGTAAAAAATATGCGTAATTATTTAGCAGTAACGAAAGACGATTATGCGAGCAAATGGACTGAGAACATACATACATATAATCACGTCTATATCCCTTGCGGGGTAGACAGAGCCAAGAGTCTTGAAAGGACTGATAGGCCACGTTCAGCCGATTTTTTTAAGCAAATTTATGATGGTGCGACAAAATCTATACGCCACAAGTCACAACAATAAAAAATAGAATCACACGACGCTATCAGTCAAAAACAGTGAAAAACCTAAATCGCGCAAGCAAAGATTTCACGGATTGGAGCTATAAATACAGCCTCCGACACAACATCAGGCGTCACACCTAGCCTGGCGGAAGATCTTCCCTTTGGTGGCGGTCGATTCGAAACATCGCTCCCGCTACATTGGAAGTGAGATTCAAATAGTGACTGGTTGATAGCCCATCGCCCAAAAGTAGAATCCCAAGTTTGTAACCATATCCCTTAGTCTCCTTTTACGACATCGACAGACGATCTCTCAACTCTATCTATTGTGGCCTATCAGTCTTTACAAGACTGTTGGCTCTGTCTACCCAGCAATGATATAGACGTGATTATATGTATACTTATATATTTATGTTAAAACTCCCGAACATAGCCATGTTACGCACTAAAAATTAAATAATGATCATCTATATCTATATACACCAACCAAACTCTTTAGTCCAGTATTAACAACTCTTTAATCCAGATGAAAGGTAACTCTGAAAAAAAATAAAACAAAAAAAAAAAAGCTCACGCTGGCCATCAACTATTCCATTAGATTTTTGGCGGCCCCGCGAGCCGCGAGGCCGGTTCATAATCCGAACAGGATTCAACCATTTCCTCTCGCGTAATTCGTTTTGGGAGTAACTTTCCTGCAGACGTAATTAAGAAAACTTTTCAGATTAACCGCCTTGTTTTCCACTTTGCAAGCGCCAATTTTGCGTGGCCCTCGCCCCCCCGCTTGGACACAGTTGAGATGGTTAATTCAGCGGTGTTTTGTCCCAAATTAAAGGTCAAGTGTAAATGGGCGGTGGTCGGCCATTTTTCGCCCACTTACATAGTTTTGCAGTGCCACGTTTTGTTAGTTTCACCCTTGGACAGTGAGGTATTTGTTAATTTCCCGCCGAAATTTGGTTTTCCTCACCGCCATTTTGTTAGGTTAAGTAAATAATAGTTTATCACTTTTTGCTGTTTGCACTAGTCTAAAGTTAGTAGTCAACTCTATCATTAAGCCAAACAGCTAAATGTGGCCTATCAGTCTTTACAAGACTGCTGGCTCTGTCTGCCCCGCATGGGATATATACGTGATTATGTGTATGTATAGATAAATATCAAAGTCAGTGAACAGCCCCAATGATATGTAGGTTTAGTTAGAAACAAGATATAACCATTCTCAATGCTTTTTATGAGCGCTGCCTCTTTGATAATGGGTGTTCCTTTATATTTTGGTTGACTGGAATAAATCCCGTTTGGTATAAGTTCGCCATTGCATTCATCTAAATCCGATGACTGTTTTGTTATTTGTTATATTTATTTTTATGTGCAATAAAGAGTTTACAAACATACAATGAATATGAACTAGGTACGAGTATATTTACTATATTTAGTTATTTTAGTTAGTTATTCGAATTCAAATCATTAGTTTTACATTCATTCATACGACGATTTAGATTTGATCTTTATTTGTAAATTGACGTCCGGTCAAAATGCTACTGTGCAGTATGTTCCGCCGCTTCTTCTACACGTGCGATTTGGAAGCTGTAGTAGTTATAATAAGATTTAAGTGATGTGACGTCAACAATGTATAATAAAGTACCATATATGTATACCTACTATAAACCATAGTTAATATATAAACTACACTACACATACATACATATATATTGTATATACTAGCGACCCGCCCCGGCTTTGCACGGGTGCAAAATTCGGAAAAAATTATACATAAAAACCTTCCTCTTCAATCACTCTACCTGTTACAAAAAACCGCATCAAAATCCGTTGCGTAATTTTAAAGATTCAAGCATACAGACAAACAGACTAAAATAGCGACTATGTTTTATACTATGCAGCAGATTACATACAGGGATTATAAATATATTCTATTCTATTCTAGTTCTTCCAAAAAGCGACGTCAACCGGCCGATCACAGCGTTAGTTAACAATACACGATCGGAATATTGCATGACGCTTTTGTTTCAGATTTTTTGTGCTTTTGATTGGATGAAGATATGACACGTGTAAAATAACAAACAATTTTTTTTGGCCATTGATTTTTTTTTGTATGCTGTACATACATATATAATCGTAATTCCAGGGTATTATTGCAGTGCTGTGTGGTCCGCGGCATTAAATAATGGGACATCTCTTCTCTTACCCGTGTATGTCGTAAAAAGCGACTAAGGGAAAGGCTAATAAACTTGAGATTCTTCTTGTGGCTGACGGGCTATGAAACTAAATTTTATCATTTAGACATAAAGCTGAACGTGGACTTTCAGTCTTTTTAAGACTATTTGCTCTGTCTACCCCATAAAGGATATAGAGGTGATTGTATGTATGTATATAATTTATATTTCGAGATCATATATTTTGCTAATTACTCGCGGATCTATATTCTATTTGGAAGGGTTATCAAAAGAAAATTATTATGAAAAATTGTGATGTTCGAAATGCCTCAAAATAATGAATTTTTGATTTTTATAAGTAAAAATAAACACCCGGTATAAAAAATACAGAAAATCAATGTTAGATGCTAATTGGCATGACAACACCAATTTGATTCTCACTATTGCTAAATTCTTAGAAAAATAATGTACTCAATTTATATTTCAAACGTATTTATTTATATGAATTAGTTTCTTTACATACATACATACATATAATCACGTCTATATCCCTTGCGGGGTAGACAGCCAACAGTCCTGGGCGGACTGATAGGCCACGTTCAGCTATTTGGCTTTAAGATAGAATTGAGATTCGAATAGTGACAAGTTGCTAGCCTATCGCCTAAAAAAAGAATCTCAAGTTTGTAAGCCTATCCCTTAGTCGCCTTTTACGACATCCATGGGAAAGAGATGGAGTGGTCCTATTCTTTTTTGTATTGGTGCCGGGAACCACACGGCACTAGTTTCTTTTACTTACTTTATTAGTTCTTTCCTTTTTTTTCTTAATTTTTACTTATCACTTAAGTACTTATATGCCCTTCTTTAATCAGACAGCGTTTATAAGGTACACCAGCGTCATGACTGCATAATTTATCTAAAAACAACAGAGCACAGAAGTTCAATCAATGTTATCCAGAAGACAAACAGCCAGTTACATAGAAACGAGCACGAATAATTAACGCCCAGAGCAAAAAAAAAAAAAAAACAAAAATTAAAACAAAATTAATTTGAATTTTTAAACAAATAAAAAAATCGCCCTTCCAGAGAGAGTCCACTCAGAAGAAAAGTGATTATAAAAGCCCCGAGTAATAAAATAAGGCGTAAATTTCAGTGCGAAATGTCTCGGTTCGTCGGTATGTTGATTAGTCGAAAAAAAAATTAATTAGTCAATTTTGGCGTAATAAAAGTGCGCAAGGGGAATGCTCAAGTAAGTTTGGAGTTGTCGTAAAAATATAATTTTCGGATTTAACTAGCGGGGCTGAGGAGGCGTGCCATGAAATTTTCGTTTCTTCTTAGGTAGGTATCTACGTGATTTTATAAAATTTTACAACGGAGAAGAGTTTTAGTTGTAAATGAACATAGATAGATAGATAGATAAAACTCTTTATTGCACCATAAGAGTAAAACATACAAAATAGCACAAAACAGACAGAGATGGTACTAAGGCGGACTTATCGCTAATGCAATCTCTTCCAGTCAACCTTTGGGTGGAAGGAAACCAAACAGGAGATTGGCGTTGGCGCAGAGCAAGATAAATGTATAAACATACATGCATACATATATATAATCACGCCTATATCCCTTGCGGGGCAGACAGATCCATAAGTCTTGAAAAGACTGATAGGCTGTTCAGCTGTTTAGTTCAATGATAGCATTGAAATTCAAATAGTAACAGGTTACCAAAGCCTAAAAGGATAATTAAAATTTTATAAGCCTATCTCTTAGTCGTCTTTTACGACATCCACGGGAATGAGAAGGTAAACCTATTCTCTTTTTTATTCATGCCATGAACCACACAGAACTTTTTCATTTACATACGTTTTTGTAAAACATATTCTGAGTGCATTGTTAACCTATAATAAAGTGTTTGCAAAGTATGTACATAATATCAAATTGGTATATAACAACTTAGTTCATAAATAGACGTTCACATGTACAAGCAAGACTTAGCAGGTGAGGGATGGACATTAAAAATTATCGATATCGATATGACACATACGGATTTCTAACCCATTGCACACTAAATATTTTTTTTTTTACTTCATTACCTAATAAATATTGAACGATTCTGATCGACTTAGGGCGAAATCACATTGTATGTATGTTTGTTACGCGATAACTTGTCTACGTGCGATACTATCACTTATAGTTGCAAAGTCGGATATGTTTCAGAATAGGAATGCAATATATACCATGCCATACCAAAGGCATCATAGCTGTCAGTTGCGACGTCATTCATTAGTACTTAGGTACTACTTCTATACATATATACATACAACCAAGTCTACCCTGCAGGGATAGGCTCTTAAAATTGGGACTCTTTTTTTTTAGGCGATGTGCTAGCAACATGTCACTATTTGAATCACAGTTCTATCATTAAGCCAAACAGCCGAACGTGGCATATCAAGCTTTTCAAGATTGTTGGCACTGTCTAGCCAGCGAGGGATGAAGTCGTGACTATATATATGTATGTATCTCCTGCAGGGTAGACAGAGCCTACAGACTTGAAAAGACTGAAGAGTTTTATAGCTAAATTATGGAATTGAGTTTCAAATAGTGACTGGTTGTTAGCCGATGGTCTAAAAAAAGGGTTCCCAAATTCATAAACCTTTCCCCTAAAATGCCTTTTACGAAATTCATCAGAAACATATGAAAGAATCCTATTCTAAATATGAACATTTCTATACCCTTGTATAATTTCGGATTCCTCTATCGTAACATAGTATCGACATTGCACATCACTAGTCATATGAAACTTTGATCAGTGCCCCTCATTATCCGGTTTTTGCGCGTGAATTCTTTACAACATCCACCACTGATTTTCCACGTCGGCAAACTTCAAACTGAATGATAGCACACTTCTTTTGATGTATAGCAGTTTAATTCTATCGTGTTTACATTTAACTAGAGGCCGCCCGCGACTTCGTCCGCATGGAAACCCTATCAATCCCGCGGGAACTCCGGGATGAAAAGTAGCCTATATTTTATTCAGCTACCTACATACCAAATTTCATCGTAATCAGTTCAGTAGTTTTTGCGTGAAAGATCAACAAACATCCATACTGACATCCTGATATACTTACAAACATTCGCATTTTAAAATTTTAGTAGGATTCTTGTACACCGTCCGTGTGGTTCCCGGTACTAATACAAAAAACAATAGGACCACTCTATCTCTTTCCCAAGGATGTCGTAAAAGGCGATTAAGGGATAGGCTTACAAACTTAGGATTCTTTTTGAGGCGATGGGCTAGCAACCTTTGAATCGAGATAATTGAGATAATTATTAGCGCCAACTACACTCTTAAATTAGAATAAAGTAGATACACGCGCGAAATTAAACGCCACTTACAAAAGAATACAGGTTTTTCGCAAATCCCACAGGAGATATAGTTTCGACAACGATCAAAGGTGAGTCCTTTTCCAAACTCTTAATCTATACTAATATTATAAAGCTGAAGAGTTTGTTTGTTTGTTTGAACGTGCTAATTTCAGGAACTACTGGTCCGAATTGAGAAATTCTTTTTGCGTCGAATAGATCATTTATCAAGGAAGGCTTTAGGCTATATAACATCACGCTGCAACTATAAGGAGCAATGAAATGATGGAATATGTGAAAAAAAAAACGGGGAAAGTTATTCATCCTTGAGGGCTTCAATGATGTCCATAATAACTATTCTACGCGGACGAAGTCGCGGGCACAGCTAGTTAAGTATATATAAAAAATTTCAACAATATTGGTAATATATATAGCTTTAAAATAGCTGAACGTAGCCTATCAGTCTTTTCGAGACTGTTTGCTCTGTCTACGTAAGTTTATTTGTTTGTTTTCTCTTCGCGCGTTATCTACTAAACTAATATAACATACATACATACATATTATCACGTCTATATCCATTGCGGGGTAGACAGAGCCAACAAACAAAAAGGGGTCGATAGGCTATGCTTAGCTTAATTGGCTTAATAAAAGAATTCTCAGTCTTTAGCTGACTCTGACTAATAACGTGATTATACATATGTTATGTTTGGTCATTTTCTTTTTTGTATTAGTGCCGGGGAACCACACGACAAATATAATAATAAATTCCTTCACATTTTAATCACTAAGGCACAGTGTTGCCATTAATCAAAATTGGTGTTGTCACTACAAATAAACGACTGTTGGATTACACCAAAAAAAAAAAAAAAACCGGCAAAAGTGCAAACGCATTCCGCCATACAAATTAGTTATAACAATGAAATACGTACGTGCTTCTAAATTTAGGGTACCAGGGGCGGCGCGGACACCCACTCCGGCTCGGAATTGATTTATTTATAGCCAAGATTCAGTACCTGATACACCACTTAGACTAGAATTGATTTGATTTGGATCATCCACCTCTTACCCGGGAGGTTTCTCCAGATCTCTCCAGTTTATTTCTGTTTAAATAGACTTAGAAGGTATTGTGTTGTTGCTGGGTTATTTCTTTTTTTTTACTGTTATTCTCGAGAGCGTGGCAGTGAGCTTGCGACACCGGAGGTCTTGGGTTCGAATCGCGGCCTGGGTTTTGGATGTTGAGTTGGTAGATCTCGTAACACAAGTCTCGAACTGACTTCGAGGCTTATTCAATCTGTGTAATCTGTCACGTATATATTTATTTATTTGGTGTACCTACCGGATGTTTTTGTCAAGGTTGTCATAAATGGCGACTAAGGGAAAGGCTTGTAAACTTGAAATTCTTCTCTTAGGCGATGGGCTAGCAATATGTCACTATTTGAATCTCAATTCTAACATTCAAGTGATCGTGGTCTTTCATTTTTTTTCAAAACTATTGGTCTATGACTAACAAGGTATATATATATACCTTGTTAGTCATAGACCAGTAACAGTTACTAGTAACAGTTATATATAACTGTTACTAGTTCGTCCGCACGTTCGTCCGCGTGGAATTGTTATTTCGGGCATCATTAAAGCCCTCAAGTATAATATTCCCCGTTTTTTTTCAGTTTCCATTATTTCTTCGCTCCTAATAGTTTCAGCGTGATGATAAATAGCCTAAAGCCTTCCTCGATAAATGTTCTATTCAACACAAAAATATTTTTTCAATTCGAACCAGTAGTTCCTGTGATTACATACATACATAAAATCACGCCTCTTTCCCGGAGGGTTAGGCAGAGACTACCTCTTTCCACTTGCCACGATCTCTGCATACTTCGTCGCTTCATCCACATTCATAACTCTCTTCATGTGATTAGCGCGTTCAAACAAACAAAATCTTCAGTTTTTGTTTAGTATACCTAGATTATACGTATCTGAATGCTGTAAATTGCAAATGATCTCACAATGGTCTCGCATTAAATCAGAATGACCTTAACACATGGCTATACTCCAAAATAAATCATATTTGGGTGCTAATTACGCATTCATTTGGCTATGAAGTGGTAACAGGCAGTAGGGTGTTGTTTACAAAATCGGGACTAATTGTTATTATAAATCACTAACCTTTGCCCGCGGCGCCGCCCGCGTGATTTATGTTCTAACTGACCCGACCCAGCGCAAAGCATCCGAAAGTCTCAACTAATATTATGAACGCGAAAGTTAGTATGTTTGTTCGTGTTTGACGGCCTCTGTGGCGCAGCGGTAGTGCAATAGCGTGTGACACCGCAGGTCCCAAATTCGAATCCCGGCTTGATGAGTGTTGAAGCTCCTATCCCTTCTTCTTTGAGTCCGATCGTGTTTTTTTTTTAACTTCTCGATTTTCGAAGAATAGTCAACTAGAGGCCGCCCGCGACTTCGTCCGCATGGAAACCCCTATCTATCCCGCGGGAGCTCCGGGATAAAAAGTAGCCTATATGTTATTCTGGGTCTTCAGCTACCTACATACCAAATTTCGTCGTAATCGGTTCAGTAGTTTTGCGTGAAAGAGTAACAAACATCCATACTGACATCCTGACATACTCACAAACTTTCGCATTTATAATATTAGTAGTAGGTATTCTTGTTCTTAAATAGCTCCGTATTTTTATTTTGTCACTTCAAGACAACGAGAAACGATCTTTCTGGATATTATTTTCGTTATGCTATGTGTAGGTATTGCTTAATGATGGAATTGTGATTCAAATAGTGACAGGTCGCAAGCGCATCGCCTAAATCAAGAATACCAAGTACATTAGCCTACCCCACTGTCGCCTTTCACGATATAGTCATACTTATGTTGGTAATATATTATATGCAAGTGTACTTATTTAGTTACCTATTATTATTTATCCTACTACTATTATAAAGGCGAAAGTTTGTATGGATGTATGGATGTTTGTTACTCTTTCACGCAAAAACTACTGAACCGATTACCATGAAATTTGGTATGTAGGTAGCTGAAGACCCAGAATAACACATAGGCTACTTTTTATCCCAGAGTTCCCGCGGGATTGATAGGGTTTCCATGCGGACGAAGTCGCGGGCGGCCTCTAGTATTTATATAATTTTTTATTTTACAGTTATCGTTATCGCACTACCAGTACATCCATCTCAGTTTCGTCCAAAGGTTCGACTGGCAGAGAATGCCTTGTGGCATTAAGTCCACCTGTTGTACATTTTACGTGCATAAAGTTTAAATAAATAAATTAATTAATATACACGGGAAAGAGATAAAGAGGTCCTGATCTTTATTCAATCGGTGCCCAGGAACCGCACGGCACCGCCAAAATCACAAACATTACGAAAAGTCAACAAGCCCTTGTAAACATTGAAATTATATTAAATTTCTTAAATCAATGGGGTCGGTCCTAGCCCGGAGGTAACCGGTACACAAATCTACTGTTAATACGATATGTATGTACATACATACACACACAAACAATTGGTTAATCCTATTGTTTGTATTGCGTTCTAATTGGGGGCTCAATCGCCGCTTTGTTCGGCTGTATGTTGGTCTATATATACGTATCTCCGCAATCGAATATCATTTATTCAATTAACTTGGTGTACGGAGTAGGTATCACAACTTTAAGTTTGTTTGTTACCGGGTTATCTACTGAATTAATCTTCTTGAAATATCACGTAGGTATATATCTATTATATTTAAACGAGCAATTCTTGTATATATATAATCAGGATCTCGGAAACGGCTCTAACGATTTTCATGAAAGTTACAGATTAGGGGCTTTTCGGCTCAAGGAATCGATGTATCAAGGTCCTAGGTTCGAGAAAAGCTCGGTTCCCAAGATATATAAACATTCTAAAGTAAGATGTTTGCAAAACCTTCTACCAAAAACAAAAAACCGAGCAAAGCTCGGTCAACCAGGTACTATGTATATTATGGATGATACATGGTTATACATTCAGTCAACTGAATGTGTAACCATGATCTATCCATTTATTCATTCATATAGTCCCTTGCAGGGTAGACAGAGCCAACAGTCTTGAAGAGCTGTTTGGCTTCATGATATAATTTTTTAATAATAATAATAATAAAAATGTAAAATTCTCTCCATAATTAAAGGTAAGATACAAAAAAATGATTACATGCTTCAAACTGGTGAACCGATACAATCAATGGAGGAGCAGGACACATACAAATATTTAGGATTTAAACAATCTAGACAAATAAACCAAAAAGAAACTAAAAATGAACTCATAAGCAAATTTAAATATCGCCTTAACCTTATCCTTAAAAGTCATCTTAATTCTAGAAACACTACAAAAGCAATAAATACATTTGCAATCCCTGTCCTTACTTATTCTTTCGGAATAATACAGTGGTCACAGACAGATCTTAAAAAGCTACAACGCATAGTCAATACAAGTCTCACCAAATACAGAAAGCATCATCCAAAAGCATGCATACAAAGACTAACATTACCACGAAAAGAAGGAGGAAGGGGCTTTATAGATATACAAAATTTGCATAATAAACAGATACGTACACTTCGTCAATACTTTCACAGCAAATCCAATCATTCGTCCCTTCACAAACACGCCACAAATATAGACCACAAATTGACACCTCTTAATTTACAGGACCCTAATTCGCAACAAAATGAACACCTTTCAGACTGTCAAGAAAAAATTGATATATGGGCAGGAAAGTCCTTACATGGGAGACACCGATCCTATCTGAGTCAGCCGCACGTCGACAAAGATAAGTCGAACGAGTGGCTTAGAAGGGGTGAACTGTTTCCCGAAACAGAGGGCTTTATGATCGCTATACAAGACGAGACAATAGCTACCCGGAATTACATAAAATATATAATAAAAGATGCCAACCAACCTTCAGATCTCTGTAGACATTGCAATAGTGCATCGGAGACAATACAACATATAACAGGAGCTTGCTCATCGCTAGCTCAAACGGACTACAAACATCGTCACGACCAGGTTGCTGCAATAATCCACCAATATTTAGCTTTGCAATGTAATTTCATAACAAAAATGGAACCATATTATAAATATAAACCTGAGATAGTACTGGAAAATAGAAAACAAAAGATATACTGGGACAGAACAATACTAACAGATAAGACTATTCATTATAACAGACCAGATATAACAGTTCATGATAAAGAATCAGATACAGTATACCTCATAGATATAGCTATCCCGAATTCACACAATGTTCAAAAAACAATATCAGAAAAACTTAGTAAGTATCAGGATTTAGCAATAGAAGTGAAAACCCAATGGAAAGCAAATAAAGTTCATATAATCCCAATAGTTTTATCATCAACAGGTATTATTCCAAAAACCCTCGCACAAAGTCTAACTACATTAAAGCTACCACCGTACACTCTTCATCTCCTACAAAAAGCTACCATACTTAACACCTGCCGAATAACCCGAAAGTTTTTAACGTCATCTAACATTTCATCTAACTTTTCTATTTAGGTAACCTCTTCTATCTATCTTCTGCTTCTATCGCTTGGTTACGACCCGCGTTAGGAGAAAATTTACCCTCATCTGAGGAGAAAAGGAAAAAATGAGAAATAATAATAATAATAAAAGTTTATTTATTTTCTCCACAATAAACAAAGTATTAACCTAGTTACAGTAAATAATTCAAAACATGTAGGAGTGGAGACTGGTGCCCGTGCTAGGCTCCGAAGATCCTGTGTTACGGGTCACCAGGTCTCACCCAGTAATTAAGTTAAGACTAATCTATGTTAGTACTTATTCAGATGTATTCTAAAGTATGTGGAGTGTATGTGTTGCGTATGGCCTGGCCAGGCGAGAAAATTATTATTATAAAATAACTTTTGGTTACTGTGTGAGCACACACAAGCACCATGGTTGCTCAATAGGTACACAGACAAAACTGTAACCCAACTGTGTCTGTGCTCAAGGGATATCAACGAAAATATATATATATATATAGGAGTCTAGACAATAGGGGGACATATCACTGACATAGACAAAGATTGGACTAAGACTAAGACAATGAGATCATTAGATCCTCAGTCTCGTCATAAGTGAGGGTTTGTAACCAGACGCTTACAGTTTTTTTGCAATTAAATTTGTTGAGACTATATATATTGATAATAGAATGAATTTTCTTATAAAGATATGGTCCGAGATAGTGAAAAAATTTCTTTACAAATTGGGTTTCAACGTCTGGCAACGGAAGTCTGAGCCTTTTGTTCCTAATTTCCGGTTGGGGTACGTAAGGAAGCCGAGAGTGTTGTAGCATGACAGTTGCAAGAATAAAAAGCTGCCTTACTGTAAGGACACCACATAATTTATAGAGATCGGAAGTGGGATATCTAAATGGTTTGAAGGTACATACTTTTAATACAGCCCTTTGGGCCCTTTCGAGAAGAAGAATGTGGGATTTAGATGCACCACCCCAGGAAGTGATGCAGTAAGCAATGATGGACTGACATAGAGCCAAGTATGTCATACGGAGGACCTTCGCATCTGCCACATAGCGTAATTTTTTGAAAATATATATAAGTTTTCTTGTACGTTTAGCTAGTAATACGATATGGGTTTCAAAACTCAAATGTTGATCAATGGTGATGCCAAGGTACTTGGTGGTGCCCACACTTTTCAAATTGGGACATTGACATGAGTTATCATTGCATTGGGAAGACTTGTGACAGTGTGCAATCAAGCAGTGCTCAACGGGGTTTGGTCGGTTTACATTTCTAATAGTAAAAGCAATATAATTGGTTTTAGTAACATTCAGTGTCAAATAATTATCATTTAGCCACATTTTTACACAATCCAAACCCGTTTGTGCAGATCTAAAAGTTTCTGACCAATTCGTGCCTGTAAAAACAAGGGCTGTGTCATCAGCAAATGACACGATTTTACCGTTATGAAGTGGGAGATTGCACAGATCGTTCATATATATCAAGAACAGACAAGGACCCAATATACTCCCCTGAGGAACCCCATAATTGACGCTCTGGTCTGAACTTGTGTACATGCCAATCTTCACACGTTGAACACGATCAGTTAGATATTCCCTGAACAAATTGAGTTGTGTGCCTCTGATACCGATCCTCTCCAGCTTGGTGATCAGCAATGGAACGGACACGGTATCAAAGGCCTTTTTAAAATCTAGGAATAATACCACGCACTTTAACTTTGAGTCTAATGCCTGAGCAACACTACCAACCACCGAGTTTACAGCTTCAGAAGTGGATGAGTTGTGACGAAAACCAAATTGGTTTTTAGATAGAACGGAATTTCGTTCTAGGTATTTAATTAAGGCGTTATGAATAATACGTTCCATGATTTTAGAGAGTGCTGTAAGAATACTAATAGGGCGGTAATTATCAACAAGATCACTATCTCCGGACTTGAGAATTGGGTGAATTACAGCAATTTTGAACGACTTAGGAAAATAACCTTTTTTAATGCACAGATTGCAAATATGTGTGATAGCTGGGGCTAATTGTTTTTTAAATTTTTTGAGCAATTTAGAAGAGATGTTGTCCCATCCCGGGGTGGCATCTGCTTTTAAAGAGTCAATAATGCTGCATATTTCTATTTCGTCGACGCTGGATAGAACAAAGGAGTTTAACATAGCAGTTGTTGGCAAAATTAAGGATGGAGAATTTGGAGTGATTTTCGATGCCAATGTTGCTCCAGCTCCTGAAAAGTATTCATTGACAAAGTTTACAGATTCTCCAGGCGTTGATTTTATAGACAAAAGAGATTCAGATTGGTTGGTCTGTTTGCTCATGTCCGTTGCCCTACGTATTGCCTCCCAAAGCTTCTTGGAATTTGAACCAGCTTTTCTTATTTCTTCCTTATCATGCTGTCTTTTTAACTTTTTTATTAGATTGCATAAATAGTTCCTATATCTTATGTAAGTTATTTTAAGCGATTCGTTATTAGGATTAAGTTTCAGGCTTTTGTGCATGTTGTCCCGGTTTTGCATACATCTGACTAATCCTGGAGTGATCCACGGTTTTAAAGGGCGTCTGCGACATGAAATAGAAATTAATTTTGAACTGGAGTTGATACATTGCTTTAAAATGTTGATTAAATAGGAAGCCGCGAAATCGGGATCAGATGAATCAAATAATGAAGTAAAATCTATGTTGGAAATTTCAGAAGCAAGCTTTGAGTAGTTAATATTAATTCGCTTTGACTTGGAGTTAGATGACTTTTTTGTTGAAAGGGCGAGTAGTACTGGATGATGATCTGTTATCACAGAATCCACCACCATAGTTACGGCAGGAGAACAAGTTTTAAGCATGATGTGGTCTAGGCACGAATCAACACGTGTTAGAATACTGTGGCCCGGTAGAAGACCGTGAAATGCTAAGAGATCCAAGTATTTGCACGCCTTTTCATCATGGCTATTTGCAATATTAATATTTATATCACCAACGACAATAATGTTTTTAAAGGAACTTAGTTTAGTGAGAATGTTATCTAGAGAAAGGAGGAAGTTTGTAGTATCTTGAAATGACGGAGACCGATATATCGCCATTATTACAGTATGCTGCCCCAATCTAATGATCACATTGTTTGCATCAAGTAAGTCGAATGACATAGTCACTACATTTGATAGGGAGTTTTTGACGTAAACAACGACTCCATCGTTTTGCAGGGTATTGTTAGTACTAAGCCAGTGTGAATAACCCTCTAGACTGGGAATGAGGGGATTGGACAAAAGCCAGCACTCAGTGAGCACAATAACATCCATTCCTATACCCATCCTTGTTAAGAGTACCAAAAATTGGGAGAAGTTGGCAGAAATGCTACGTATGTTTTGGGTAAGTACAGTTAGATTGTTATTTGAGCTCAAGATGGTATTAGACACTTGTTCGGGACTACACGTTACGGCCCTAGCTATTGAAAGTTCATCTATTTGGTTAAGAACTTCCTCCATTGTATAAGAGTTATTATAATTAGAAAGAGAAGATATATATATAATGCCAAAAGAAGATATAGGCAAATGCAAAGGTGTAGGGAAACGAATAAATTTAATATGTTTACTAGTTTTTTTCTGATTAATTAATTGCAGAACAAATCAACCCCGAATATAATATATTAGGTATATAAAGATAAGGTATATAAGGTATATAAAGATACCTCTTTCCCGAGCGTGTGGAGTGATTACAAAATGTTAAGTAAATAACACGTAGTATAGTGTACACAAAACAAAAATAATAATAAAAAGAAAAACACTAACTAGTGTTTTTCTTGATGTAATGAACGAGCAGGACAAAAACTATTGTGTGATTGCACAATTGAGATCCTCTTCTGACCCTATGCGTATCTGCGGTGAACCCTCGGATTTGCGAAGAAAGACCTTGCCATTATAGACCTTTGAGATAATTGAGATAAAGTCTATCCCTTAGTCGCCTCTTACGGCATTCATGGGAAACGAGATAGAGTGGTCCTATTCTTTTTTATATTGTGCCGGGAACCACACGGCAAACCATGATCAAACCATGGTCCAATATGTGTATTAGGTACCTCTGCAAACGTTGCGGAGGTCAGACGGGATCTTCGTGATGCCCTGGTATAACTAAAATGTCGTTTTCTGCCAAATACTTGTTTTTTAAGTTAAACGTCAAAAATGCGTTAAAAATTTAAACCGATGCCATTCATCAATGAGAACGCCTATTTATGACTTAAAGGTACCAAAAAGTCGTATATATACGGATCGAAAGAGATTTTTTTTCTTATTCTACTGGTCAAAAGCAGAAAATCTCCCTGATGTCAGATAACGGCATTTTAGTTATACCACGGCAGCGTGTAAAGATGTGATTTGTCCAATCCAGGTCATCTTAAAAGCGCACCCCGGGGTCTAGAAAGGTGATGATGTAGCCTGATACTGGAGGAAGAAGAAGCAGTCATATTCTGAAAGGTGTTAAGGTCAGTAGAGAGCGGTTATTTCCTAAGTTTGGGACCTCTAACAGGGTAGATAGTTGGATAATTTAATTCGTTCGCCGACAATAAAATGTATAGCGTGCTCCGGACTGTCAGACGTAGTACGTAAATGTTCACGTTTCGAAATAATTCGATTTTTTTTAAACGTATGTTTAAATTTGTTTTAGGAAAATCCCAAATAATAATATAAATGCGATTGTGAGTTTATTTGTTTGTTTGTTAACTCTCCGCAGGCTATTAACTGAATTTTCTTATAATATCACGTATCTAGTATATATGAAAAAAAAAGGTCATGTAGTATCTTTTCATCTCAGTAAAAACTATAGCTTCCGTGGGATTTGCAAAAAATCTGTATTCTTTTTGTAGGTGGCGCTAAATTCGCGCATGTAATTGGCGCTAACAGCTAGTTTAAAATTTTAAATTATATTTGACTGAAATATTTTTATAACACATTCTGTAGCTATAACTTAACGAGGAATCAGTCCATATTGACAATAGACGACGAAATTCACACATTATATAGTGTCAGGCGATGTTTTTAAGGTCAATATTTTTATTGTACTCATATAAAATAATTTTAAAACGAAGTCAATTTTTGACCTGTGATATTCTAATTAATTTTCATAGCAAATTTCACTAAAATTAAACGACCGGCTTATTTGTAAGAACACGAGATCATTTTTTTTTAAACTGTCGTTATTAAAAAATTTAAAATTAACACAAAATCTGGCGAGTACGAATTCCAGCCAATGTCAATCTACGAGCGTGACTCTTCTCCGACGGGCCTTGAGGTCGCGGGTTCGAATCCCGGATAGGGCATGATGAGAAACGAACTTTCTCTGATTAGCCTGCGTCTTGGATTTTGATCTATATCAGTATTTAGTATTATCATTATAAAATATAGTATCGTTGAGTCAGTATCTCGTAACTCAAACTTACTTCAAGGTTAACTCAATCTGTGTAATTTGTTCCGTATATATTTATTTATATTTCCCAGGCCGAACAATTAATAAAAAAAAAGCTACGAATCTTATTAAAACAAAAAAAAAAGTATATGTTCGGAATTCCAAAAACAACAGCACCAAAAAAGAAAACAATAAAAAAAAAATATTCAGAAAAAAATATACAGAATCCTAAATTCGACGAGTTCACACCGGCCAGTTACATTCTACGCCCGCGTTCCTTGTATCCCTCGAGGTAGCTGACGTATGGCATCTAGCCGCTGTTACTCTGCGCCCGAGCCGCCGCCGGTGAGAGACCACTTAACTGACCAGTCACTACCCCAATTTTGAGCACCCGAAGCGGAGATAATAAATTGAGAAATTTTAACATCAAAAATATCGGTAGGTACTTACATACATACATATTTTATCTTAAAGCCAAATAGCTGAACGTGGCCTATCTTGCAAGACTGTTGGCTCTGTCCACCCCGCAAAGGATATAGACATGACTATATGTATGTATGTATGTATACATATGGTCACGTCTATATCCAGTACTATACTACTACATATATACTATACGTAAAAGGCGACAAAGGGATAGACTTATAAACTTGGGATTCGTCTTTCAGGCGACCGGCTAGCAACCTGTCACTATTTGAATCTCAATTCTGTCATTAAACCAAACAGCTGAACGTGGCCTATCAGTCCTTTTAAGACTGTCTACCCTGCAAAGGATATATACGTTATTATATATATGTATGTATTTTTATTTTAAACATCTGCGACTTCGTCCGCGTGGAATCATTCCCGCGGGGACTTCGGGCATAAAAAGTAGCCTATATGTTATTCTGGGTCTTCAGCTACCTACATACCAAATTTCATCGTAATCGGTTCAGTAGTTTTTGCGTGAAAGAGTAACAAACATCCATACTGACATCCTGACATACAAACTTTCGCATTTATAATATTAGTATAGATGGAAATAATGAAAAAAATAATTCTAATCAACAAATTCGAATCTTTAATCCATCCAATTACAGCTAAGTACTGGTTGCAAATAAAATTAAAAAAAAACTTTTGCGGGTTCAATCAAATGGTGTTTGAATTGAAACGCAATGAAAGCCGCGGGCTATCAGCATGCGATTTTATATAACGAGGGTCGGTTTATTCGTTATAAATAGGGTAAACATTAAATGTTATTGATTTTGTAATATAGTATCGTTGAGTTAGTTAGTTGTGTTGTGTAGTTGTTGAGTTAGGAGGTCAATTTGCAAATATAGATCTATATTTGTAAATTGACGTCCGATAAAAATGCTGCAGCGTAGTTTGTTCCGCCGCTTCTTCTACACATGCGCTTTGGAAGCGGTAGTAGTTATAATTAGATTTAAGTTATATGACGTCAATAAGTGATACCTTGTATCCAATTTTGAAAATAAATCTATTCTATTCTATTCTTTAGTATCTCATAACTCAAGTCGCGAACTTACTTGAGACTAGCTCAATCTATGTAGGTATTTCTTCATCTTTTCCTTCCTGGTTTTAGACCGCGCCGTGTGGTTCCCGGCACCAATACAAAAAAGAATAAGACCACTCCATCTCTTTCCCATGGATGTCATAAAAAGCGACTAAGGGGTAGGCTTATAAACTTGGGATTCTTTTTTAGGCGATGGGCTAGCAACCTGTCACTATTTGAATCTCAATTCTATCATAAGCCAAATAGCTGAACGTGGCCATTCGGTCTATTCGAGACTGTTGGCTCTGTCTACCCCGCAAGGGATATAGACGTGACCATATGTATGTATGTATGGTTTTAGACCCGGTTGCATCCTCACCACTGTGGAGAAGAGCCCGTGGTATGACCTTTGACCATGGATCGTGGATTGGAAGAGTCAGGGTTTCCCACAAAGCGACTCCCATCTGACCTTCGGAACCTTTGCAGGTAAACCTCACCCGTATCGGTTCGATCATGGTTACACATCTAAGTGTCTGATAATAAATTAATAAATACGAGACAAATTACACAGACTGAGTTAACCTCGAAGTAAGTTCGTGACTTGTGTTACGAGATACTAACTCAACGATACTATATTTTATAATAAATACTTATATAGATAAACATCCAAGACCCAGGCCAATCAGAGAAAGATCTTTTCTCATCATGCCCTGGCCGGGATTCGAACTCGGGACCTCCGGTGTCGCAGACAAGCGTACTACCGTTGCGCCACAGAGGCGGATATTGCAGGATTCCTCACGATGTTTTCCCTCACCGTAAAAGCATTGGTTTGTGTTCAAACTAATGCACATAACTTGGAAAATATTCTTTGAATAGCTGTGCCCGCGACTTCGTCTTGACTTCATTGATTGACTTTATTCATCATTGACTTCGCTTCAATGATGCCCAAAATAACTAACTTGAAGGCTCAAGGATAAATAATTTTCCCCGTTTTTTGTTGCTAGGTATTTGATGCAACTCAAAACCAGTTGGCTAGTATTTTTCATTTGATGACGCAAATGGTTGATAATGTGGGGTTCAGGCTTACAAACATGATATCTTTTTTTTAGGCGATCGGCTAGCAACCTGTCACTATTTGAATCTCAATTCTATCATTAAACCAAATAGCTGAGCGTGGCCTTTCAGTCTTTTCAAGACTGTTGGCTCTGTCTACCCCGCAAGGGATATAGAGGTGACCATATGTATGTATATATGTATGCGTTAAAATGCAGTTTTACGACATCCATGGGAAAGATATGGTGTGGTCCAATTCTAAAATTCCAGGAACCACACGGCACAATCGAATCAATTCCATCATTTCATCCAGCTGAACGTTTCAATCTTTTTGAGTATGTTGGCTCTGTCTACCCCGCAAGGGAACTGCCGTAAAACGAATCTGTCCTAAAGCGATAAAAGCCTTAGATCATCGTTTTACACAAGGTGAAATTGCATAAATCCTTAGTCGCCTCTTATGATATCCATCAAAAATAGTTAAATGGAGTTTAAAGTAAAGGATCAATTAAAACACATATTTACTAATTTTTCTATTTTCAATTTATTGTTTATTTGTTTTCGAAATAAGTTTGTCTCCTTTTATCATTAATGATAATAATTAAGAATTAATAATTGCAAGAGAAACTTCTAATGTCTACTTTTAAACTTATTATTGACTAACTGAGCGTCTGTTATTGAATCAAATAACTAATATATTTATTTATATTATTCACAGAAATCTGAATAATAAGACAAATTATTATTCATGTTTCTGTAACGATTTTATCAAACTAATGTGACTTTAGAAAACTCTTTAGATAGGAACTATTAAAATAAACAAAATAAATATTAAATCACAAATTACTTATAATTAAAATTTATTTAAGCAATTATAGAAATAATGAATTTAATAGTGTGTTGTACTATTAACAAAATTAAAATAGCGTGTTGATGACTCGGTAACAGATGAAGCACTCAGTTCGTGCACTTACTGTAATCATTGTAAGGTTTGGTCTATTATTATTATTCTTTTATTTACAAATAATAAAGACGATTGCAAAAAAATAATATCAATTTTGTTTTAATAATTTTATTACATATCTGATGAATTTTTTAAATTTAAATGTGAATATAAACCTATTTTTGAGTTCAAGTAGGTAGGTATTTACAGAAAATGTTTAAGTTTCAAGTTATTGAGGAAAAACAAACAAATGCATCAATGCTTGTTGGATAATGAATGAATGAATGAATAAAGAGTTATTTATTCGTTGAACTTATTTATTTCATTCAATTATTTTAATTTCAAGCTTTTTTGTAATATGAAACATATGTATGAGCTACTTTAATGATGGTCTAATAGTAATGAACAAATATAGTGTTTTCTTCCTACGTGTACATTGTAAAAGTCAATAAAGGGAAAACGCAAAACATGTGATTCATCTCTAAGGTGATGGGCTAGTTACTAATACTATATACGGATTACAATTACATCATTAAGTCATCCATATGATTATTGCCTTTGACGAATTGCTCTGTCTATCTCGTACGAAACAATGGCTTGTTTATGTGCGTTTATCAAGCTACATTGAACTCTAAAATAGACTTTTTAGATTTCCACTTCTACTGATTTTGTTAGCCTCATTTAATAATATGTACCACAGAAATCTGAATAATAGGTAATCATTATTTACATTTCTATGACATGTGGCAGAGATTTTAATTAAAAAAAAGATCTAATATATAATAGTATGAAAACAATATGTATGACAATTTAAATTTTAATACAATTTATACAATTTAAAATTAAAATATTATTTTATTCCATAAAATAATGTCAATTAAAATAAACAAGTGAATATGTAATAAAATGTAACAGTTTAAAGGCCCCAAATAGTATTATTTCTGAATTATTAATATAAATAAATAAATAAAAACTTGCGCGCATAATTTTACAAAAAAAAAAACTATGTACTTCTTACACAAATATAAAATGCATGGAATATTTTCAAAAATAATCACGTGTTAAAATTCTTTTTATAAAATAATATATGTAAATAAAATAAGTAGGTATGTATTTTAAAAATACGATGACTAGAACAGTATTAAGAGTAAAGCATCATTTTTTAAAATTATAACTGCCCATGATTTCTATGGCGATGTCACCTACACCTTACTCTCTGTTTATTCTGATTTAACCCGCTTAAAAAAGGAGGAAGTCTTGTGTTTTGAAACGAACATACGTACACCTAAGATATGCACAAATTGAGTATGAAATTTCGAGAGTAGGTTTAATTTCCCAATAAAACTAATATTACAATCAAAGTTTTTAAGTTTATACATAACATATTTGTCATGTAATGAATAAACTCAAAAAACTTTGACTACGCCTAGCGAATTTACTTTGAAGCTAAGCGTCGGAAAAAAAAACAATGTGTCAAACAAAGGCAAAGAACAAATTACACGGATTGAACAGCGATCAAAGCAGATATTATTAATGAACATTATTACTGTTCAAAGCTTGTATTTTAGTAAAAAAAAAACTCAATGCTAAAATTGTGCATGATTTAAGTTAACCTTAGTAAAGTATGGACTGGGAAAATCACTCGTTAAATTTCTGTATACTCATTTCGAATGAAACTTTCACAATAATTTATTTCGACTTCTTGCATTTATACAAACATTCGTAAGCCGCAACTGTCGTTGTCAAAATAACAATTTATGAAGAAAAAATTGAAAAAGGAACGATAAAAATCCAGAACGATCGAAAATCAGTTACTATCAAGTTATTAGCTTGATCGTAGCTCTACTGAATCGTAACTGAATTGTGATTGTATCGCTTTGAGTAGCGCGTGTGTGTAAAGTAACAAGATTGGCAGCAGATCAATGCGACAACTAATTTTCGTCTTTATTGGTATAAAAAGTCGCAACGTTTATGGTTTATTTTTTAAATTCCAAACAAAATTGCAATAGCATCAGAGATGCAGGTGTAGGCATTTCATACTGGTCTCTGTTCAATATATGGAATGAAAAAGTACTATCATCAGTAGTACATATTACTTCCAAGACTAGCCTTCACATTTGGCAGTATAGCGTTGTTTTTTTGTTCGTAAGTTAATAAATTCCTAGCAGTTAATTTAATTAATTATTACCGAGGTCTAGATTGCACGTTTTTTTAATCTTATCTAAACACTATATTTACAAAATATCATTTAAAAATATTATTTATAATTCGCAAACTTTACTTTTATGTTTTTTTTTTTCAAGCCGCGGCGCTTTACCGCCTTTTGGATTCATGCAAATTAACGATGAATTAATTTCAATTCTTTTTTTTTATTTGAATTTTGGCCTCCCGGAATTCGAATTTAGTTTATCGAGCTAATTTGGCAACACCAACTAAAGTATGAAATTTCTGTTTATGCGAGTTGGATAGGTATAAATTTTAGTGGGTCACGAGTTTGAGATGTCTACAAAGTGCATCTTGCGTCTATGTTCTACAGGAGATAAGCGAGCCAGCTCAGACGGAGGTCAGGGGAGTCTCCTCACGTACATAATGTATGCATGAACCCATACGCGTTGTACTAATTCCTTTCAATTTAGTAACTATAATGTATTGTTAAACCTAATGCCTAGATGTAAATCGAAACGTGGTCTATTTACAAATGAATTTTAAATACTATTTTGGCTAAATGTCACTATTAACTTCTTATACTAAAATTGTGCCATTTTTGTGAAATTTATGTATAAATACCGAAAATAACCTAAAAAAAAAACGGAAACAATTTTTGGTTACACTACAAATACTATCTACAACTTAAACATGAAAGGAGTCTTACAATTATTTTGTACAATTTCAATAATAATACGAGAACGGAAACACGTAACAAATATCAATAAATAGAGTATGCACAGATCGGCGGGTCACGTGGAGCAAGATGAACGAAATGACTGAACTGAGGTGATACTATGAATATTAGGAAAGTAGTCATTTACAAAGGCCATTCGACATGTGACGCCGTCAATTTGTGCACCGAGCGACGCCGCCGGCGCCGAGGTCCGCGGCGCGCGGCGGTCGAGTTACTAACATTAAACACAGAATATTGATTATTTGCAAGGCACATTCTCTTATAAATCCTGAATTTCAATTTTTCATGTACTTACATATCGATGCTTAGAAAACATCAAAACGCGGCGCGTGGAACGAAACGTAGTGGTGAAGCGACTTCTATTATTGTATGATATGTATATAATCAATTATATACCCTGTGTCTCGAAAAATATATAAGAAGTCATGTAAAAAGTGTAAAAGGGAACTCAAATCGGTCATATCTACACTAGGCTACTTGCGAGTCGACTCGAGAGGTGAGAGGGGAGGTTTATTGCTGTCGAGAGGTCGGCCTGGGCCGGCGCCGGGTGGCGGCTGGGGGCTCAGTAGCCGTACCCGGAGCCCGGGTACAGCAGAGCCGCGCCGCCCCCCGCCGGTCAGTGCTGCGCCGCGAACTTCATGCGCTTCTGTTTCTGCCGCTGGTTGCAGAACCACACGCGCACCACGTTCTTCTTGAGGTCCAGCTTCTCCGCGATCGCGGTTATCTTCTCCCCTGAAGGTCTCGGCTGCACCGCGAAGTACGCCTCCAGACTCCGCTTCTCTGGCGCCGCTATAGATGTCCTCTTGCGTTTCTTTTCACCGGCAGGCAATACGCTGGGCGCGTCGGGGTCCCGTCTTTTGTTCTTCGCCTGCGCCTCTGCCTCCTCCAGCCACGCTTGGAGAATGGGTTTCAGTGCGATCATATTGTTGTGGCTCAGCGTGAGACTCTCGAATCGGCAGATGGTGCTTTGCGATAGCGCGCCAACGCCGGGCAGTTTGAGGTTCGCCAAGGCTTTGCCGACGTCCGCCTGGGTGACGCCGAGTTTGATTCGCCGCTGTTTGAACCTTTCCGCGAACGCTTCCAGTTCCCGAGGGTCCGTGTCTGTGTCCGGGTGGAGAGCGGCTGCTGGGTGTCCTAGATGGGCGGGGGGAGCGTGCGTGAGACCTCCTGCGTGGTGGTGGTGGTTCATCACGTGGTTCATGGCTCCGTAGCCGTGTAACTGATGATGTGGCGGCGCCGCCTCGCCCATCGGCGCTAACGTGGTCATAGACGAGGAAGTCAGGGGATCCAACATGTCCAGGCCCTCCATTCCGTGGTGGCCCATCTGTGAAAAGAAAGGCTATTTGTAATTCGTTTTATCGTACTGTCCAATTCTAAACGACAAAGTGGATTACCATAGGGAATTATGATTATTATTTCTCGCCAAATTAACTCGGGTATTCGAGTTAAATCGCACGTTTCATTGCAAACGGGAGGGCGGGACAATGAGTGGGGTAAAACAAACAATGTTTGTGCAGATTTGCAGTCATTCTTTATGAGAGCAAACATTTGATTTTTCATGGGGTCTGTTGTGTTCCGATCGGGCCGAGTGTTTTACCAATATGCTTACAGTGGAGAGCCATTGTCGGGCAAATGGATGTTTCGAGTGGCTGGGAAGCGACGCCATATGCGCCGGCGTTGATGAATGTCACAATATTTTGATCAAACTAATGTTATTAACTGAAGACACGTTATTACTATGATCGGTTATTACAAAAATTGTAACTGTTATCCGTAATTTATAATACACAGATTAAATGGAAACAATGAAAAATAACGCATAATAATTATTTTATCTTTACGACCCTAAAATACAAATTTAGACACCAAAACGGGAACCATATCAAATTGTCATTCACTACATAATATTTTCCCTTGTCATTCAAGTCTAAAACGTCCTAAAACTACAATGTATGTAGCTACATTTCCATTGAAAACTGAACCCTAACAAACAACAAATGAAGTCCAGTGTACGAAACCGTCTTCACTGCTCAAATGTCCTGTCAGAAATTCAGTATACAACACTTTGTCCTTGTCCGCTGTCCCTTAAAACTAATTTGCGCCTAAATTCGTTAGTAATATGTCAATAAAACAAAACAAAAACAATCAGCAAGACAATATATCTCAATAGTAGAGGGCCATAAGTCTTTCGTAGCGGGCCGTGTTAGGCGGCGCGCACACTGCGCCCTCCTGGGACCGGTATATCACAATTATAAGGCATGCGGCACGAGATCTCACATGTTGGGGCACAGTTTGCGCGCTTCTTTACTTTTGTACTATTAATTTAATTTAGTTTCACGCAAACCTGACGTTGCTTTTTAACTGAAAATGTATTTTTATGCAGTTCAGAATTAACAGCTACTGAAGACTCTGGTACTGAAGACAAAACGGGGTGAGTGACACCTGTTTCTCTTCTTTTACAGATTGTAAAGTCGATCAAAGGAAAGGCTAATTGGAATTCTTAATTTTAGACTACCTGTCACTTTTTCAATGTCAGTTCTATCATTAAGACATACAGCTGAAATTTGTTTTCAGTCTTTACAGTACTGTTAGCTCTGGCTATGTCGTAAGGGATATATGTATGTACGGTAGAATTTTTATATGTGTGTATGTAGAATTATCACACAGAAATTGTAACAAAATTCTGTGTGAACAAGACATAATCTGTCACACAGAAATCTGAATAATAAGAATTTTGTGCGCTTGCATGAAGAGAGTGATGAATGTGAATGAAGCAAAGAAATTTGCAAGGATCGTCGCAAGTGGAACGAAAGAATAAAATATCTTTCCCATGGATGTCGCAAAAAGGCGACTAAAGGATAGGCTTACAAACTTTTTGATACTGTTGGCTCCGTCTTTATTAGACGTGACTATATGTATGTACTATATCTCTGTAATAAATGAGTGTTTTAGTATAATTCTTTAACCTATCTGTACTAACACGTCACATCTATATCCCTTGCAGGGTAGACAGAGCCAACAGTCTTGAAAAGACTGATAGGGCTGATCAGCTTTTTGGCTTGACGATAGAATTGAGACCCAAATAGTGACAGGTTGCTAGCACATCGTCTAAAAGAAGAATCCCAATTTAAAAAGCCCATCCCTTAATCGCCTTAGTTCGGGAACGAGATGGAGTGGTCCTATTTTTTTTTTTATTGGACTAAGGTATACTCATAAATTAAATGACATTTCCATCCAATACAGTTTAATTGGTCCTTCAAAAACCACACAGGTGTGCAGACATCAAACAATGCCCTACAATTTGTAACATACAGACAAACATCCCTAGCACGCGTACGTAATAAGGGAGTCCACCCCATGTCATTTTCGGAATAGTGATGTTTGTTACACGGATATCGATGTTTAATAGCGTAATATAAAAGCGAAGGTTATTTATGAGTTGCATATGTACATATCATCACGTCTATATCCCTTGTGGGGTAGACAGAGTCAACAGTCTTGGGAAGACTGAAAGGCCACGTTCAGTTGTTTGGCTTAACGATAGAATTGAGATTGGCGTCTCTTGTAAAGATTGATGATAGGCAATCATCAATGCATAGGTATTGACAGAGTTGCTGCTATTAATTTTGGGTTTTAAAGCGATGACCTAGGATCCTGATTTTCATGACATCTTTGAATCACAATTAGGTACATCACTACGCCATCTTACTAAACATTGCCATGAATATATTACTGTTTACAAGTAGAAAATTATTTACACTTGTTTAAAATTACATAGGCATTTTAATAATATACATACATATGCCTCTAGTATTAAATATAAAGGTTTTACTATATATATAAATAACACAGGTATTAAACGCGCATTGTAACGTATAACTGTATTTTTATTTTTCAATATGTAAGACAACAAAATATATTTTATTAATTATTAATTATCGATTATGTTTTTCACATCACTATTGTTAGTACCGATGGGATTGCAAGTGGATATTAAATAAATTATATTCCGTTAATAGTGATTTGTATCGCAACGTTATGATTTGGACAAGTGGCTGAATTTATGCGGGGTGTGAGAAATGTGTGGGCCGAGAAACTAGCGTATTTCAGCGAGAAACATAAGGCTCTTTGAACAATAGTTATTTAGATATACATTTGCTGATTGCAATAGCAATACAATGGTAGATCAGTTTGTATAAAATAAAATCTTTTAAATATAAATATACATAGGTAGATTTAACATAAACCCAAGGTAAATTCGTGAGTTTTGTATATTAACTCAATTATACTTTAATTTTTAAAAAATCAGTTTGTTATACAGATAAATTAGATCATGGCTCGTAGCTACTGGGACTGATGTAATTGTTAACTACCCTTCGAGGAAAGAGTAGTGTAGTGAATTCTATAAAAAATATAAATTAATAGTCAATCCAAACACAATAAATCATTTTCACCTGATCAAAATTGATCGGAGAGATTATTATATATCATCGTTATATATTACATAGGTACCTATTATTTATATAATTAATAATGAACTATAAATAATAGATCGTTATATATTATTTATAGTTCATTAATGTTTTTTAATGTAGACAATGTACATTCGTCCACGATTTAGATTTAAGAGATCTATATTTGTAAATTGACGTGCGATGAAAATGCTGCAGTGTAGTTTGTTCCGCCGCTTCTTTCTTCTTACACATGCGCTTTGGAAGCGGCAGTAGTTATAATTAGAGTTAAGTGATGTGACGACAATAAGTGATACCTTGTATCCAATTTTGAAAATAAATCTATTCTATTTTATTCTATATATATGTTTATAGCAGCTGAGAAGAATAATTTGAAAACACAGTAAAAAGTATTCAACAATAACTAAATTGATTATAAAATAAAGTTCTTATTCAATTAATAAATCAAATCAATTATACATCACACTATATTTTCTCTATATTTGAGGTAGTCTCTGCCTACCCCTCCGGGAAAGAGGCGTAATTTTATGTATGTATGTATGTACTATATTTTCTCCCGCCCATAGTTTCCGCTCGCTAGTTTCCTGGCCACACCAACCCCTACGACATGTAGGGTTAGTACTGCAATTTGATGGCTCCAATATGAACGCAATATGATTGTCATTTCGACATGATGGGTTCAGGTTTAGTGCCAGTTCCACCCTCCGTGTATTACATGTGAGGTTACTAGTGTATTACAAATCTTTTGGTGTCTTAGTTATGACATGGTGTTCTTGTTACTGTGTAAAGATATTACAAACAAACAAACAAACAAACAGATGAAGTGCGACTTCGGCTCCGCCAATTTTGAGAGAAAAATCCTGAATCTGTTAATTTGTGTGAAGTACATACATATGGTACCCTCCGTATATTATATGTGAGGTTATAAGTGTTTTTAAAATCTTTTAGTGCCCTGGCTATGACGTGCAAAGCCAACTTTAAGAGAAAAAATCCTGAATTAATGATAATTTGTGTTACATACATATAGTCACGTCTATAGATATTCCTTGCGGGTGAGACACCGCTAACAGTCTCAAAAAGGAAATGCCACGTGATTCATGATGAAATTGAGATTCAAATAGTGACAGATTGCTAGCCCATCGTCTGCAAGAGAAATCCTTAGATTATAAGCCTATCCCTTAGCCGTTTTTTACGAGATCCAAGGAAAAGGGCCGGATACCACACGGCACTGTTATTATTTATTTGTTTTCTCGCGAGAATTTTGGGAAATCTTGGCCTAGTATAACCGAACTTTTAAGGAGTATTCGTACTTGCAAAATTTCAAATCACAAGATACAAAAATCTTTTTAAAACCACTATTAATTCTTTTTATAAATTGACAGTTTTAATAATTATAAGATGTGCCATATTTTATTTTTTGATGCATATATCTATGGTTTTTAATTTAAAAAGAAATGAAAAAAAAATCTTCTTATATTTAGGTACTTTAGACCTTACTTTAATGCAGTGTTCTCCGTTCATTTCATTCCTTTTGTTACATTTAATTTAAATTAATTAAATAATTTCAATAATAATAAAAAGCGACACCGTAACGAGCGACTCGATAATTATTATTTTTCATAAACAAACACTTGATTTTTTTTTGGACAATAGCTAAAATCTCTTTTGTTGCGCCCGTCACATCACAACCCTAGCGACGTAAAAACGGTAAACATTGAAACTTAAACAAAACTTCAAGTGGAAAGGGTCCCCCCCTCGACTCACCGGGGCCCAGGGCACGCGACAATTGTCACGGCGGTCACTTGGGACCCCGGGGTAACAGGGATATTGTTTAAAAATCAACCGTGTAACAATTTGATGGGACATTAAAGGAATAATTATTTCTATTACCGGGTTCTATATTTTAGTTGCAACCTGACACTATTTATTATAGTGCCGTGTGGTTCCCGGCACCAATATAAAAAAGAATAGGACCACTCCATCTCTTTTCCATGGATGTCGTAAAAGGCGACTAAGGGATAGGCTTACAAACTTGGATATTTTTTTTTTTAAGGCGATGGGCAAGCAACCTGTCACTGTTTGAATCTCAATTCTATCATCAAGCCAAATAGCTGAACGTGGCCATTCAGTCTTTTCAAGACTGTTGGCTCTGTCTACCCCGCAAGGGATATATAGACGTGACCATATGTATGTATGTGTGTATCAACCGTGTAACCGTTTGATGGGACGTTAAAGGAATAATTATTTCTCTTACCAGGATCTATATTTTAGTTGCAACCTGAGACTATTTGTATCTCAGTTCCATCATTACGCCAAACAGCTGAACGTGGCCTAACAGTATTTTTAAGACGCTGTCTACGTATATATACGTATTCGTATGTATGTATATAAAAATAAATAAATATAGGTAGGTAAATCATTTTAGTTTGTTTTGGGATTCTTCTAGACGATGTTAAGAAGCCATACAGCTGCACGTGGCCTTAAGACTTTTCAAGATTGTTAACTCTGTCTACCCCGCAAGGGATATAGACGTGATAATATGTATGTTTTTGATTGTGCAAGAATGACACCGGTCTATAACAAAACAAATGTTTTGTACCTATCTCAGAAAATCTTCGCCTCTCCTATCCATTAAAATAATACACTTACATCTAAAAACAGTCATGTAACTTGACAAAGGGGAAACTGTAACATTTAGTCATAACATTTATAGTACAATAAGACATCATCTAGATCATGTAATATTATCTGTAGAGGTCACATACAGTCATAAAATTGATATTAGCGCGCGACACACCCGTCTACACATCTGTAAAACATAATCGAATCACACGGGAACCCTTATATTTACGGATTAGGACCCAAAACGCTTGGGTCCGGGACCCGCGGTCATAAAGCTGGCATTACGCGGTTCGAACCCAAACAGGGATAGGGGGGAAATTGGAAATTTCCATGTTTTTTTTTCCCCCCGAAATAACATCGTTTTTATTGCAAGGGTGTTAGTGATTTTCGTGTGATGTCTCTTGTTTTTCTTTGTGAAAGGAATCTGTTCATTCTTGTTGTCACGTCTGTATCCTTTGCGGGGTAGACAGAGCTAACAGTTTTGTAGAGACTGATAGGCTATGTTGAGCTGTTTGGCTTTATAATTGAATTGAGATTCAAATAGTGACAGGTTGCTAGCCCATCGACTAAAATAGGAATCAGAAGTTTGTAAGCCAATATTTGCCAATATCTCTTTATACAAAGAATCTGTTTATTCCACTTTGGGCATCTGGGTTGATTGACATTGAAGCTCTCAAGGATGAATTACCTATTTCCCCCGTTTATTTTTCACATTTTCCATTATTTCTTCACTCCTAATAGTTGCGGCGTGATGTTTTATAGCCTAAAGCCTTGGTCGATAAATGATCTATTCGACACAAAGAATTTTTCAACTCGAACCAGTAGTTCCTGAGATTAGCGCGTTCAAACAAACAAGCAAACTCTTCAACTTTATAATATTAGCATAGATTGAGATACAAAATAGTTACAGGTTGCTAGCCCATCGCCTAAAATAGGAATCCCAAGTTTATAAGTCAATACCTCTCTATAGACTTTTTGTGTCCTATAGCCCATGATTTTGAATTGAATATGTGTACATAAGTGCACGAAATTTGATTTGAGATTGTTTTAGAAATTGTAACCGTTATTTTCACTACGTTAGTACCTATACTTGTCTCAAAAATAACACACACTTACCTACAAAAGAACTGTTAACATATTCCAACTCGAGATCCATTTCAAAAGGGAAACATTACATCACATAATATGGAATAGTGCATAAAATTACGGGGACTCACATAAGTCGCGACCCCACGACGGGGACTCCCAGAGGAGGGCAGTCCCTTCGATTCCCGGGAAGATTTCCATCTCTCCTTTTATGATATTATTATATTTATTTATATCGCACAAGGCGCCGAGCGTACCAATTCAGAAACATTTTTATGAGAACACTTCATTTTTATGTGTGTTCAATTCGTTTGGTATCATTGAGGCGTTTGTGATTTCTTGTTTTTTTTTTTTTTTATCGTTGGTAAATTATGTTTATATTTTGTTATTGGATTGTATTGGCTTTGTAGTAAGTTTTGCGGTAGTGGCGAACTGCTATGTGTTATTTATTCATTCATTCGTAATTACTCGTCTATATCCTCTGCAGGGTAGACAAAGTAGTCTTGAAAGACCGATAGGTCACAGCTAGGCTTAATGATAGAATTAAGATTCAAATAGTGATATGTTGCTATCCCATAGCTTAAAAGAATAATACCAATTTATAAGCCTATCCCTTAGTCGCCTTTAACAACATCCACGGGAAGGAGATGGAGTGGTCCTATTCTTTTTTTATTTTGGATCCGGGAACCACACGGCACTGACAGAGATTTATAAAAATACAAAAAAAACTAGTGGGTTATAAAGCTGAAGTGTTTGTTCGTTTGAACGCGCTAATCCCAGGAACTACTGTTCGAATTGAAAAATTCTTTGTGCGTCGAATAGACCATTTATCGAGGAAGGCTTCAGGCTATATATCATCGTGCTGTAACTATATATAACTATTCCAAGCGGACGAAGTCGCAGGCAGAGCTAGTATAATAAATAAATATATACGAGACAAATTACACAGATTGAGTTAGCCTCGAAGTAAGTTCCAGACTTGTGTTACGAGATACTAACTCAACGATACTACATATACATACATACATACATAAAACACGCCTCTTTCCCGGAGGGGTAGGCAGAGACTACCTCTTTCCACTTGCCACGATCTCTGCATACTTCCTTCGCTTCATCCACATTCATAACTCTCTTCATGCAAGTTCGGCGGTTTCGGGTACTTTTGACCTGACCCATTACCAGGACGTCCTCAATTTGATCAAGATACGTTCGTCTACTACATAAATTATATAATAAAATACTTATATCTATACAATCTAAAGGGATAGGCTTATAAACTTGGGATTCCTCTTTTAGGCGATGGCCTAGCACCCTGTCACTATTTGAATCTCAGTTCTATCATTAAGCCAAACAGCTGAACGTGGCCATTCAGTCTTTTCAAGACTGTTGGCTCTGTCTACCCCGCAAGGGATATAGACGTGACCATATGTATGTATGTATGTATATCTATATAATCTATACATTCACAAATATACCTGATGCGGTCTCGCGTTATGCGGCGGTGGACCGCCCACGGAATGGTGGTATACCATGTCATGTTTGAGCTGGGGTAGCGGGGGTCCGGGCTGGGGTCCGGATTGGTGCTTGCTGATGTCCACTGCTGCCAGCGCCTCGGCACGGCTGAGGAGACCGTCATTAAGGCCGCTGAAGAGGTCGCCCTGATGAGAGAAATGTGCGATTAGGGTTAAAAAAAAATTACTTGTAGCGGGAGCGATTCGGCTCGACCGCCACCAAAGGGAAGATCTTCCGCCAGGCTAGGTGTGGGGCCTCAAACTCATACTCTTATAAGTATCAGGTGATTACAGGTAACAAAAAAATGTGTTACCTGTAATCACCTGAAATTTTGATCACCCAGGTGATTTGCCAAAAGTTGTTTTCAGGACACAAATATGTGAAATTTGATTACTCGGATGACCGAAGTGGAATAAATATAGACGTTATAAGTTCGATCAAGGTCCATTCTTCTAGGCATTCCCTTAAAACTGGAGATTAAAAAACTTTCTACGCATTCTTGAAAATAAATTGTTAAATAACACCAATTGGCCAAAAAAAAACATACATACATACATATATATGGTCACGTCTATATCCCTTGTGGGGTAGACAGTGCCAACAGTCTTGAAAAGACTCGCTCAGCTATTTGGCTTAATGATAGAATTGAGATTCAAATAGTTTTTTTTTTTTTTTTTTTTTTCATTTATTTTGGCACAAACAGTCATAAGTACAAAATAAAATATCTTATAGAACAGTATACAGTATTATAGACCAAACAGTGCCGATTAAGTAAATATTATATGAATTATAATAACTTAAAACTACGCGTGTTAACGAACTTTGTGTTATTTAAATTAAAAGTATGTAACGGGATGCATGCATACAATTAGCATTACACAAAAATCGTAAAGAATATAAAAATAAAAAAATAAAACCGAAAACAATATTAAGAAATCTGTTTCAAGATAAATTTTGTACACACTTTGTTTTTAGTGGACAACAGAGAACAGGAAAATATGTCTATGTCTGAGAAAAATTTGTTATAATTTACAATGCAGCGATGAAAAAAGTTATTTCGAGTATAATTCCCGCGAAACTGAGGTGGTACTAAAATGTTAAGTTTGCGAGAGGAGCGAAGCGGAAGTCGAGCTTTGGTTAGGAAGTTAATTTTTGATAGTAGTGTAGGGGAGTCAATAAGGCTATTAATTATTTTATGCAAAAGTGCTATGTCGAATTGGGTCCTGCGGTTCTGAAGCGAGAGGATTTTATAGTAACCAAGAGAGTCGTCATATGAAAGGTTTGTTATGTTGTTCCGATAATTGAGCATTTTTAGAAATTTCTTTTGCACTTTTTCGATTACGTTAATATCATCTTGATAAAAAGGGTTCCAAACATTACAACCAAAGTCCAAAATAGATCTGACGAAACTAAAGTATAAAATTTTTAAAGTATTACTATTTTTGAAAGGCTTGGTAACCCTGTTAATAAACCCTAAATTTTTAAATGCTTTTCGCGTAATATAATCGTAGTGACGTTTAAAAGATAGTTCGCTGTCCATCATGATACCCAGATCTCGAATTGAATCAACTCTTGTGACCAAGTTATTATTAATAAGGTAATTAAACTTAATGCACTTTTTCTTACGAGTATATGTGATGATTTGACATTTTTCACTATTAAGGAAAAGTTGATTTTCATCGCAATATTTTACAAGAGAATCTAGATCCTGTTGGATTTTGTGACAATCATCAGTGTCAGTCACTACTCTGAAGAGTTTAGTATCATCGGCATATAAGAGTTGATTAGTATTAGTCAGAGCTTCCTGTATATCATTGATGTAAACAGTAAAGAGAACTGGGCCCAGATGGGAACCTTGAGGGACGCCAGATGGTGACATGTTGCTAGCCCATCGCCTAAAAAAATAATCACAAGTTTGTAAGCCTATCCCTTAGTCGCCTTTTACGACATCGACATGGGAAAAAGACGGAGTGGTCCTATTCATACAAAAAAAAAATGCCAAAAAAAACTATTTTAAATTTATAAACGGCTTTGTTTATGCATCGGTGTGGTGTGGTATCCGGCAAAATATCTTTTCATTAATTCATAGACACCAATTTGGTAGTTTCTCTTGTAAATGAATTATTTATGAAGTTTTACATCGCCTCTTTTAAACGTGGGTCACTTTTGTAAAGCTCCATTTGTTAATATTTGAACGATCATGTTTTAGAAACGAATAGGTATAATATGTATGTTAAAATTCAAAGTAAATTCTTTTAGTATAACAAAATAGTTAGGTGCGTGTAGTGGCCGGTTAACAATAGGATACTTTTCTGTGGATATCGTAAAAGGCGAGTAAGTCTTTAAAGTTTAAAGATGGTTTGGTCATGTGGAGAGGATGAATAAAAGCAGGTTGACTAAGCAGATATACAAGGAGAGTGTGGAGGGAAAGGTCGGGGTGGGAAGACCTGATGAACGTATCTTGATCAAATTTAGGACGCCCTGGTAAAGGGTCTGATCGAGAGTACCCGAAACCGCCGAGCTTGCATGAAGAGAATTATGAATGTGGATGAAGCGAAGGAAGTATGGGAGATCGTGGCAAGTGGAAAGATGTAGACTTTGCCTACCTCTCCGGGAATGAGGCGTGACTTTATGTATGTGTCTTTAAAGTTCCACGCCAACATTATAAAACTACTTTTATTCAATACTTATACTATTTCGAATTCTATGAACGCAAGAGAGATAAGATATTAATTCTTTCATATAATCACGTCTTTATCCCTTGCGGGGTAGACAGAGCCAGTAGTCTTAAGACTGACGAGCCACGTTCAGCTGTTAGGCTTAATAATAGAATTGAGATTCAAATAGTTGAAAATAAGGTGTTTTATGCAAAAAAATTGCCGTGTGGTTCCCGGCACCAATACAAAAAATAATAGGACCACTCCATCTCTTTCCCATGGATGTCGTAAAAGGCGACTAAGGGATAGGTTTACAAACTTGGGATTCTCTTTTAAGCGATGGCCTAGCGACCTGTCAATATTTGAATCTCAATTCTATCATTAGGCCAAATAGCTGAACGTGGCCATTCAGTCTTTCCAAGACTGTTGGCTCTGTCTACCCCGCAAGGGATATAGAACATGAAAAAAAAAGGCATTCTTGTCTCACGACATTCTAAGACGCGCTATATAACTTTATGCAATGCAAAATGGCGTCGAACCAAACCGTCCGCTGGCAAGGTTTTTTCACGAATTACTTTAAATTATTTATGAGTAATTCTGACCCGCTACCGACGGCGTGGAGTAAAGAAGTTACGGAGAGAAATCTTCACAAAACTTAACTTACTAGAACATACATAAATACATATGGTCACGTCTATATCCCTTGCGGGGTAGACAGAGCCAACATTCTTGAAAAGACGGAATGGTCACGTACAGCTATTTGGCTTTAAGATAGAATTGAGATTCAAATAGTGACAGGTTGCTAGCCCATCTCCTAAAATAGAATCCCAAGTTTGTAAGCCCTTAGTCGCCTTTTACGACATCCATGTAAAAGAGATGGAGTGGTCCTATTCTTTTTTTGTATTGGTGCCGGGAACCCATGAAGGGATCTGTTCCAGATTCTTTTTTGTATTGGTGCCGGGAACCACAAGAATCCTAAGGGTTAGGGAGAGAGACTAACGGGTAGGTTTTTGATCGCCTTTTACGACATCCATGTAAAAGAGATGGAGGAGTGGTCCTATTCCTTTTTTTGTATTGATGCCGGCAACCACACGGCACAATTACCACACAAACACGAATTCCAATCCAAATTATTTCTGTACTGTAAATGTTTTGTGTTACCTGACAAATTGTTGGTGCGCGCAACGACTCACAAGCAACTATTTTATTGCGCAAACCACTTTTAAACTGATAGTTTTGGTTCAACCCGCCCGCTTCCCTCCCGTTACCATCCAAATTGATTTGTAACTCGGGGCCGGGAACACTTTGAGCGAAGACGTAAAAGGGGAGTAAAGTTGGCGGTCGTGTCCTGTTTTGTTTCGGTTCGAAACGTTTTCCAATAAAATGTCCAGTGTTTTATTGATAGACATTCAAAAGACCTATCTATTCGGTTATCTATACTAATATTATAAAGAGAGAGTTAGTTTGTTTGTTTGTTTCATCCCATTAAGAGAGTGATTAAGAATCACAAAGCATTAACATCTATACTAATATTATAAAGCTGAAGAGTTTGTTTGTTTGTTTGTGCTAATATCAGGAACTACTGGTTCGAATTGAAAAATTCTTTTTGCGTTGGATAGACCATTTATCGAGGAACGCTTACGAATATACAACATCACGCTTCAACTATAAGGAGCAAAGAAAATAATGGAATATGTTAAAAAAAACGGGGAAAATTATTCATCCTTGAGAATGATGCCCAAAATAACTATTCCACGCGGACGGAGTCGCGGGCACAGCTAGTTTAAAATAGGAAACTCGATCTAATCAGCTTGAAGTGCTAAGTGTAAATTACTGTCAATCTCTTTAATCCCTGAGGGTAAAAAATGAGTTGCAACCGAGCGTGGGAATGAACTGGAGGCCTGCGCGTTGTCAGCTATTACCAACGCGCCATTGGGGTAGTGATGGAGGTCTCAAATATATCATTGCTTCATCAGTGATTAGTCAATCGATAATGCACATCGTGGTGTAAGAAATGAATATCAGTCGTTAAAATTTTAGACGGCTATTACGAAGGCACTGAAAATAAAATAAAAACAATTGTGATGTGATTTCTAGCACTTCTGCAAAAGAACATGAAAATTCACGCTTAATTATTTTTGATTTAGACTCAAAAATAATTGAGTTATAACAATCAATTCAAAATTCAAATTCATAAAATTCAAAATTTTTATTTATGTTATACGATAATAACTTCATATCGCTGTATAATTGTCAAATCTTTTGGTTTCACAACATTGGTTGACGTCAAATAAATTACTTACTTAAAACTAAGTTTACTGCCGCTTCCAAGGCGTCAGTGCAGAAGAAGCGGTAACAAATTGCACTGCAGCATTTTCTTCAATTCTATTGTTTGCGTGATTATATGTAACACAAATATAATCACGTCTATATCCTCTGCAAGGTAGACAGAGCCAACAGTCTTAAAAAGACTGAAAGGCCACTTTTAGCTTTGTGACGTGATGATGGAATTGAGATTAAAATAGTGACATGTTGCTAGCCCATCGCTTGCAAGAAGAATCCCAGGCTAAAGTAAAAGGCGACTAAGAGATAGGCTATAAGCCTATCTCTTAATCGCCTTTTACTACATCAAGAGATCCCAAGCTAAAGTAAAAGACGACTAAGAGATAGGCTATAAGCCTGTCCCTTAATCGCCTTTTACTACATCAAAAGATAATCAATGTCTCAGTACTATAGACAAAGTAGGGAAAAGCTAGAAACTTGAGATTCTTTTCTTTAAACTAAAACTTTGGAATTCACTTCTTAAAGAAGAATCCCAAGTTGTTAAGCCTTCCAAGTTTATCAAGCAGACATTTTTTATCTTTTGCCATAACCAAAGACTAAAAAAAAACTGAAGCCTTTATGAAGGTTATATCAAAACTTTATTATGAAATCTTAAGCATTGCTCTTTTTCCTCATATTTATAAATTAACTAGCTGCGCCCCTAGTTTTAATTAAATTTAAGTGATGTGACGTCAATAAGTATCTACCTTGTATCCAATTTTGAAAATAAATCTATTCTATTCGATACATACGTATTTTTTTATGGGCAATAAATGTTACTTGTACATACATATAGTCACGTCTATATCCCTTGCGGTGTAGACAGAGCCAACAGTCTTAAAGCGACTGATAGGCCACGTTCAGCTATTTCGCTTGATGAAAGTACTGAGTTTCAAATAGCGACAGGTTGCTAGCCCATCGCCTAAAATAAGAATCCCAAAATAAGCCTACCTCTTAGTCGCCTTTAACGACATTCATGGGAAAGGGAAGTTGTGGTCCACAGGTTGCTAGCCCATCGCCTAAAATAAGAATCCCAAATTTATAAGCCTACCTCTTGGTCGCCTTTTACGACATCCATGGGAAAGAGAAGGAGGAGGTTCTATTCTTTTTTATATTGGTACCGGGAACCACACGGCACGGATAATTTGTATTGTATTGTAGACTTGTACGAACGTATCTTGATCAAATTAAGGACGTCCTGGTAAAGGGTCAGGTCAAAAGTACCCGAAACCGAAGCAAGCATGAAGCGAAGGAAGTATGCAGAGATCGTGGCAAGTGGAAAGAAGTAGTCTCTGCCTACCCCTCCGGGAAAGAGGCGTGATTTTATGTATGTATGCAGTATGTATTGTAGACTTCTTCTTTATGTAGTTTAAAATAAAAATAAAAAAAATATCACTAACAAACAATTGATACAATAAAAATTAGCGTGTCATTGACAACCAACCACCCACAACGGTCCCGCACTAATCGTGCATAAAATTGTAGTACAATTACAGCGGAGGGGTTTTATCACGACTATAGGGGTGATTATTTTGAATAGCGGATGATTTGTTTTATGCTACGAGATACTTTTCTGAATCTCTTATTAGTCGATAACCTTGATATGGAGAAACATTCCATATCTTCCCATGGATGTCGTAAAAGGCGACTAAGGGAAGGCTTATTAAGACTTGGGATTACTCTTGTATTTTCACTCTTGTATATATTTTTTTAAATCATAAACTGCATAAAGAAGTCTACAATACAATACAAATTAACCGTGCCGTGTTGTTCTCGGCACCAATAAAAAAAAAGAATAGGACCTCCTCCTCTTTCGCATGGATGTAGAAAAAGGCGACTAAGGGAAGGCTTATAATGACTTGGAATTACTCTTGTGGCGATGAGCTAGCAACCTGTCACTATTTGAATCTCAATTCCATCATTGAGCCATACAGCTGAACGTGGCTTTTTTATATTTTCAAGGCTGTTAACTCTGTCTACCCTACAAGGGATATAGACGTGATTACTCGTATGTATGTACGCATTAAAATGTTATTAGTAGGATAGGTTTTATGGATTTCGTCACACATAATTATTAAATCGTCTTAAATGAGATAAAACGGTTATTTTAAATCGGTCATCAGTTACCGAGTAACTCAATGTGGAGGATAGAGGGTGATCCCAATTGTCATTTGTCAATTGTTACACCCTGTATGATCGAAAAGCGATGCGTCATTCAACATGATGTGACAGCCGCTTTTTGATGGGCGTCACTAGATTTTTATAGACTTTTTTTTTCAACTTTTTAAAGCGTTTATCATTTCATATCATAAAGTCTTTTCTCTGTCTGTTAGTATTGGCTAATTTCGATAAGTTACGGATGGATTTTGGTGAATGATAATGTAGGAAAGAAGGATTTTCTGAAGAAGGTTTAAATCTTATAAATAAAATTCTCGTGTCACAATGTTCGTTCCCGTAGTCCACCGAAACGGCTTGACCGATTCTAATGAAATTTTATGAGCATATTGATTAGGTCTGAGATTCGGTCGACATCTATTTTTCATACCCCTTAGTGATAAGGGTCATTTATAAAAACCCCGAAGGGATAGACAGAGGATATATACCGGGTTCGAATCCCGGTCAGGGCATGATGAGAAACGAACTTTCTCTGATTGGTCTGGGTCTTGGATGTTTATCTATGTAAGTGTTTATTATAAAATATCGTATCGTTGAGTTAGTATCTTGTAACACAAGTTTCGAACTTACTTCGAGGCTAACTCAATCTGTGTAATTTGTCCCGCATATACATATTTATTTATATATTTTACACTCGCCACGATACCTGAAAACGTTTTCGCTTCATCCACAAACTTATTATTTTATTATGCACATGAACAGATATAGCTGAACGTGGAAATTCAAGACTGTTGGCTCTGTCTACCCCGCAAGGGATATAGACGTGATTATATGTATGTATGAACAGATCCGTAATGACATTGCGCCGTCCTCAATAGTGATTGTGTAGGTACATCTGGTCGGCTTTAGATCCCGAACATTTGCAGGCAGATGAGCAGATAATATTCCAGATATATATATATATATGTACCAGTGACACAGGATAAACGTACAAAGCTGCCTCTACAATAATCCATTACTAAATTACTTAGTTGTCGACGTATCAAATGTCATGGGGACGCATAAACGGTGACGGGTACAGTCGAATACAAATAAGTGTGTACATTATTAAAATTATGAGATGATTTACATACGCACGTGTTTTAATGTGTTCCGTATAAGACGACTAAGGCTTATAAACTTGTGATTCTTTTTTTAGGCGATGTGCTAGCAACCTGTCTTTATTAGAATCTCAATTCTGTTGTTAAGCAAGCTAAAACTTTTCAAAGCTGTTGGCTCTGTCTACTCCGCACGGGACATAGACGCGATTATGTATGTAATTATGTATATGTATGTAAGCTTACGAAGTTTCGGAGCTAGTAATGAATAATTTGAATCTCAATTCCATAAAATAAATAAAATAAAATAAAATAAATAAATAAATTAATAGAGCTACAGTGTTGAAGCTCATTGACGCAATGCACGCGTCCGATTGTTTTTTTTTACTTTTCAAATTTCGAATTATATTCAAATTTTATTCAAAAACAGCTCGGTTTTTTTTTTATTTTAAAAATCCCAAAAATAATAGGTAAGCGACACTTCAAGACACACAGAATATTTTCAAGACTGGTGGCTCTGTCTATCTAAGGGATGTAGACGTGATAACGTGTATTGTATGTATTAATAATCGTAACGCACTTTCGAGACACCCAATATCATCTACCTAACTTGATATATTTCGTAATTTGTTATAGAAGTAAAATTAAAAAAAAATAAACAATCAAACTAAAATTAGCGCAGCGGTACTACGCTTGTCTATGACACCAGAGGTCCCGGGTTCGAATCCCGGCTAATTGGCCTGGGTCTTAGATGTTCATCTATACCTATTAGTATTTATTATAAAATATAGTATCGTTGTGTTAGTATCTCGTAACACAAGTCTCGAACTTGCTTCGAGGCTAGCTCAATCATTGTAATTTGTCCCGTATATTTTTGTTTATTTATTTAATAATAAATACAAACAAACTCATTTAAAATATAAGTAAGGTTTCGGATGGGATTATACCATCTGAAGTAACTACTTTTATAAGTTAATAACTCTGGAATAAGACTTAAACGGGGAACACTTTCGCCCGCGCCTGTACCCGGATTATGCTCCCACTTAGCTGTTACGATTATGTGTCGGATGCAAGGGGGATAAAATTATACGCGAATTTTCCCGGCCGTAAAATAAGGTAAGTATATAATTAAGATGGCAAAAAGGCTGAATTTATAACCGGAGTTATTAAAATTAAATTCATATTTCTTTGTCTTTGTAAGTCTAAAACGCGACTAAGTGATAGGCTTATTAACTTGGGATTCTTGTTTTAGGCGATGGGCTAGCAACCTGTCCGTATTTGAATCTCAATTCCTAAAGCCAAATAGCTGAAGGTTACCTATCAGTCTTTCAGGCTCTGTCTACCCCGCAAGGGATATAGACGTGATTATGTACGGATAATCGTAATAAATGTGATAATGAAAATACGTAAAATAAATGTGATAAATAAAATAAATATACTTCATTGAACCCATTTAAGATTCGCCATTAAATAATTCAGTTTCTGAAGAAGTAAAACTACCATTATTGCATCATGTAAGTTCAGCGTTTAGTGGGCAACACACGCCATCAAAAGTATAAATTATTCAAATTTCGAACAATAACGAAATTGACATTTGAGTGGCGTCCGGGCTTCCCGCTTCAGACAACTAGTGATTGCAATCGTTTAAAAATATCACTGTGGTTTATCGATAGTTTAGAGTTACTAATTCACTGTGAATTGATATTTACCACTATAAATAATCTAGTATAATTATTGTTCTAAAATTGAATTTAACGTTTGTGAATAATTTTTCACCAATGAACGCTTTAAAAAATGTTTAATTTTTTTTAATTACAATTATACTCTAACCTGTTTTAGACAGGTTAAAAAGAAAACAATAAGTTATCAGCTGTTACGGTTATGAGATAAATGGGAAAATAACATGATTTTTAAATAATTAACAGTTCCTTCCTAAAAATAAAAAATAACTGAGTTGAAAAGGCTTGACTCATTATAAATTTTCTCAATTACCCAGCATCTTTTTCATTATAAAGACGTTCAGAGGTAAATATTTAACTAACATCATTAATTACAAAAGAACTAATGACTGTCAAATGTCACATCCTGGTAACGCCATTATTTTATTTATCACGAAAAAAGATTGACGAAAACCAATCGTTCGAAACGGAACGAAAACGAAAAAAAATAATAACAATGGCCGCCTCCAATTGGCGGTCGGCATTACCTCCAAAATGCCGACATATCACGATAGCTCTTAATTAGCTTTCCGGATTTTGTACGGTCGCGTTCGTGAAACGTTAATTAGGATAGGTATTTTCAAAATGTATAGATGCACTTTGGCATTTTGGGTTGGGTCACGCATGCATTTTGGAATACCTACCATAAACCTCTTTTGGAATAAAGAGTTCTTTTAATATCTGTATGCAGTGCTCGTGTCAATTGGAAAGATATGGTTTCTGCCTACCCATCCGGGAAAGTGGCGTGTTTTCATTTGTGTACATGTATTCATTTCAACAGATCATTGGTAGCTAACCTCTTTCAGAGTCGACGCTACAAAAGAGAAGATATTCCAAATTGAATTTAAATATTCAATAAAAATTAGTGTTGTAAATGTCAGTATTTTAACGGAATTAAGCGAATAGAAACATTGGGTTTAAAGCGTAAACCAAATAGCACTCGAATAATTAACTTGGCTTCATAACATGATGATTATAAATGCAATTACATTTTTCACGTGAAAATTAATAGGCCCAGGTCATCAGGTTGCGCTAAGCCTGAGTTCACACTGGCGACAGTATTTTTTAATTAACAATGTAAAATATAAAAAAATATTATTATTTTGTTGTGGTATGGAACTATAATAGCACTTATCGAAATTGGTGTGTCGTTCTTTGAAATAGGACTTTATTTCTTACATGTAGATTCAGTAAGAACCAATTTCTCTGCTTAACCCAAAGGTTGATTGTTAAATAATGCATTTCGCATTAAGTCAGTACAATAAAGTTTATATAATAAAAAAATAATAATAAATAGATATGTTTTGCGGAAGCCTGCAGGCTATCTGTTCATGAAATGTCTAGCTATATGACAAGCAGAAGAAATCCTGGCTTGACTGAAATTGACTTAAAACTGAGGATGTCTGAAACCTGACCCTTTGCTCTGAAGCAGTGGAGAGTACAATCGGGAGGAGAACAGAGAGAAAAGAGGAGGAGAAGTTCAAAAGAACACGTTAAAATGAGAGAGAGAGAGTAGTTAAAAGAGACTATTGGAATGAATACTGTCACATATTACAACAACCATGTTCTCATTTAGCTTATAAGGGTGACATAGTTTTTACGATAATCTCTCAGTTTATTTAACTTTAAGTGCTAAAAGATTAAGGTACTGTTCATACAGGAAAAGTCCTGCTACCCAGGGATAAGCAATTAACGACTACTTTGTGCGAACTATTAACAGTTAAATTCTAGTGAAGATACCTACTATTAAAAATTTTTAAAAGATATTTTGTTATTTAGTGTGAACACGGCTTATAGTTTAAAACGAAAGCAATTTTAATTAAACAACGCACTGGTTAAAATTTTCAGTTGATCATTAATATTGTGATTATGTAATTAAAGTGAAACAAAACAATTTATTTGCTTTGTTTTTTGCTTCATGTGCACTATTATTTTTTTTTATTAATAATACATGTCTACTTGTAAAAACTTTTTTTTATAAAAAAATTACTATTCTTACCGTTTCGTACTTCTTTTGTAAACGACATTGCCATATACAAAAATATAATTGTTAACATCAGTTCGATTACGGAAAAAGTTGTTACCATGTAAATTAATAAAAAAATAAAATAAAACAAATTAATATATTACTGAAAACTTTTTGGTACATATTATTGAAACTATATTAACGTACTTACCCATAACATAACCTCTAAATACTTTGTACCTAATAATTTAGTATCTATGGTACCACGTCTGAAGCAACTATGATAGAAAAGGGTTCCACTAACATAAAAAGCAGACGGGATCCGCTACCGACTTACTGACTCCTGGAAACTCATAAACGAAGTCTCCTTCCGAGGGAACACAAGTAGATAAAAGCAACCTGTAAATACTTTACTAAACAATCGCTCAGCAAATCATATACAAATTAAAATCTTTGGCCAAAGATGTCGCTAGCCATTCGCAAAGCAGTCATAATACCTATTTTTGATCAATTATATCTAAATATTATTTATATTTAGAATGTTAAAGCATTAAGTGAATGCAGTAAGTGGATACCTACGTTATAAGTGTGTCTAATATTATATATGACATCTTTCGAAGAAATTTACTTTATGTAATAGGTACATTGCATAAAATAAATTTTAATTTATTTTCTTATTAATAACACCCCGAAAGAAGTCGTCGATTAAAAATATATATTTCGTATCGATAAATATATAAAATAGTGTAAAGATGTAGGGTCTCCGACGCATTATTTTTAAGCCGCCATATTGAAAAATAATAATGTCGTCTACTCCGTTCCATATTTCGGAACAAGAGATAGACCAATTATTTTTAAACATGGAATAAGTATTGCGAAATTTGAATTTTAAAAGATAATAAATTTCTGAAATTTCTTGCTTTTTTTTTGCACAGGAAACCCAACTGTCAATAAAATAGAAAGTTAAGTGCAACGTGTCGTTTCTACAAAATATTTTTTTTTTTTATTTATTTATTATTTTAACATGCACGCTAACTATTTTTTTTAAATTCATGATACTCACATTATGTCTTGGTGACCAGGAGTTACACATGAGCGATGCATCCTCCAATATTCGACTCTGTAAAGAAAAATATTCCGTTTGTTTTAAAATATCGACTTATTTGTGTCTAGGCATTTTTCTAAAATGCATTAATTTTCAAATTTCGTGGACGGGTAAGATTTTTAACGGATTAAAACTTTTATTAATTTTCAATTCGCATTATGTAACTTTTAATGTATTTAAAAATTAACGTAACTCTTTTTTTATTCTATTCATTTAATTAATGTAATTATATTTAAAGTTTTTATTTAACCGATTGTAATTTATAAAACTGTATTATTTGTTAATTTTAAATATTATTATATTATACTTTAAATTCTTCGTCTTATTTGATATGTATCCAGTCGAAAAGTAACCAATCTCATACTAATAAATTATAATATCTACTAACTTATTAGTTTTTTTAAATTAAAATCTCCATCAATAACCAAAGATTACTACATTTATTAAATTATATTAATAGATATATCTAGTATAAACTTAAATCATGTTTTTAACAAATTAATAAACCTAGATATGTAATGAAAATTATTATGAATATACCAAAAAAATTGTATCCATATAAGTTTATCTATCAAATGTTGGGTTTGCGCTATCAATGCCTTTTACAAGCTCATATAAGTGTATGAATTGATCGAAACCGGAAGGGCACCAGTTCGAATCCCACCGCGGCAAAAAAAAAATGATGGAAAATATCGTGAGGAAACCTGCACATTCAGGCAACTGGATGTGCAAAGGTTGCGGAGGTCAGACGGGAGTGGCTTCGTGCAAAAACCTGACTCACCCAATCCAGGATCCATGGTCAAGGGCACACCCCGGGCTCCTCTCCAGAGCAGTGCGGATGCAACCGGGACTAAAGCCAGAGAGAAGAATAAAAAGAAAACACATTATAAAAAATGTGGCTCCCGGCACAAATACAAAAATGAATAGGACCACTCCATCTCTTTCCCATGGATGTCGTAAAAGGCGACTAAGGGATAGGCTAACAAACTTGGATTTCTTTTTTAAGCGACGGGCTAGCAACCTGTCACTATTTAAATCTCAATTTTATCATTAAGCCAAATAGCTGAACGTGGCCATTCAGTCTTTTCAAAACTGTCGGCTCTGTGTGCCCCGTAAGGGATATGTCGTGACCATATGTATGTACGTAGGTTAATTTACACACTGACACGTCACTATGACAATGTTTACAATGTAAAACGTGATTAATCGAAGTTTCCGTGGTCACAAATTGAAAGAATGCCCCGCTTGCGGGGTAGACAGAGCCAACAGATTGAAAAGTATAAAAAAAATTAGGTAAATACTACCTTTTAGGTTAATTTACACACTGACACGTCACTATGACAATGTTTACAGTGTAACACGTGATTAATCGACGTGACCACGTGTCACAAATTGAAAGAATGCACCTACCACGCCCTGAAGTCGTTACAACAACTCTAATGCGACTATAAGTGACCCATTACAATTCTATGTAAACATTTGCACTATATACGAGTAGGTACAATATACGAACAAACAAAAATTCAACATATTACAGTTCATTGTGAACGATCACTTTTCGTAACTGGCTGGAGTGATATATTTGATACATTTGTCAATGTAACATTATTTATGCACTTAAGTACTTTATAGCAGTAATTTATTTTTTTATTTATTTATTTATTTAAACTTCATTGCACAAGATACAAATGTATAGCACAATTGGCGGACTTAATGCTAGAAGCATTATCTACCAGTAAACCATTGGGTCTTACAGAGAACTTCATGTGGGGTATTTACATACATACATACATAAACTGACGCCTCTTTCCCGGAGGGGTAGGCAGTGACACTTGCCACGATCTTTGCTTACTACCTTCGCTTCATCCACATTCATAACCGTCTTCATGCAAGTTGTTAATACCTGCAAATAGGTTTTGAATTCGTTACAAAGGTATGAATATTAACTACCTTTATTCTATTTTTTCCCTACCCCTCGGGGAATGAGGCGTGATTTTATGTATGTATGTATGTATTGACAACTAATGAACGAACTGACAAGCAAAAGTATAAATAAACTCACATAAGTTGAAATGAAAAAGTAAGTAATTATAGTAGATACAATATATACCGTCATACCTACTGACTGAAACAGATTTAAATTAGCCAGGAAAATAATTTAACTCGAACATGCTTATTTATTCTCAGAGAGAGCGGATTTATGCAGAAATTACTGAAATAAAATCTGAGATGAGATGAGCAATGTGCTAGATGTGCCGTGTGGTTCCCGGCACCAATAGAAAAAAGAAAAGGACCCCTCCATCTCTTTCCTATGGATGTCGTAAAAGGCGACTAAGGGGTAAGACAATACTCAAAAGCTAATCAATTGTTATTAATGTAATTGAAAACAAAAGAAGTAGATTCTTAAAAACGCCATACATACATAAAATCACGTCTATATCCCTTGCGGCGTAGACAGAGCCAACAGTCTTGTAAAGACTGATAGGCCACGTTCAGCTATTTGGCTTTAAGATAGAATTGAGATTTAAATAGTGACAGCTTGCTAGCCCATCGCCTTAAAGAAGAATCCCAAGTTTATAAGCCTACCCCTTAGTCGCCTTTTACGACATCCATGGGAGAGAGATGGAGTGGTCTTATTCTTTTTTCTATTAGTGCTGGGAATCACACGGCACAAGTGTAAATGTTTTAAATGAATTAAAAAAAATCTTTTGTTCACATTTCGCTTACCAACACTAAAAAGAAAATTGTTCGTTTAAAAAAAAAACAAGTCACAAAGTCAATGTCTCGTAGAATGAGTAAGTAAGTACCATCAAACTGTTTACTTACAGAAAATCACCTTAATAGCACCGTTGTTGACTTAAAACTGTTTTTTTAGTCAGTTAAAAATGCCAATACTTTGATGTCCGGCTAATTTCAGACATTTGTATCACAAATGGCACAATTTTCTTTTCCAAATATCGATCGATAAAATTACCTTCATTCCATATTCATTGGATCTAACCCAAAGGATTATGACTTCAAAACACCAACGTATAAATGCCGTTTTCGTTTGCAAACTTCAAAGTCGTTAAGTCTTTTTGTCATGTTTAATGCGTCGATTTCATTTCTTACAGCGTTTCAGTTTTATAAATTCAACTCGTTTGACAGTTAAATTTGTGAATTCTAAACAAACTGTTCACTTTTTATGTGCGGTTAACATGTGGTAACGTCTGAACCCTTACCAAGTTGACAGAGTGAAAAAGACTTTAAGATGGAATCGAGATTCAGATAGTTTAAAGGTTGTAAACCCATCAGTTTTCATAAGGCTTTCTCTTCATTAAATTATAGGTAGATATCTTGCAGTGTAGACAGAGCCAACAGTCTTGAAAAGACTGATAGGCCACGTTCAGCTGTTTGGCTTTATGATAGAATAGAGATCAAATAGTGACAGGTTGCTAGCCCATCGCCTAAAAGGAGAATTCCAAGTTTATAAGCCTATCTATTGATGGAGTGGTCCTATTCTCTTTTCTATTGGTGCCGGGAACCATGCCAATTGCCATTGGCCATTGCGAAAATTATTCATCCTTGAGGGCTTCAATGATGCCCAAAATAACTAACCCACGCGGACGAAGTCGCGGGCACAGCTAGTAACATTAATAACGGTTATGCCAACGACGCTTTATACAACGATATTACAACACTAACCAAACTATTCTTTAAAAACAGTTTGCGAACGTAATTTCGAACACGAAACGCAAAAAGGGCCCTGAAACGTACCTCGTCATCTTCCTAGCCTCATAAATAATTAATGCTTAGCCCTTTTGGCTGTGTTGTTAAACAGTGCGACTAAATAAGGGAGTCACCCTCCACCCTCCCCTTAGATAGAAAGTTTCTAAGCATTTGTTTTGACATAATTTTGAGTGGCTTTAGTGTCAGCGTTGTTTGATAAAGTTGTTTTTTTTCTTTTTTTTTTTCATGCGTACTTATTTTTAATCTATGCCTACTAATATTATAAATGCGAAAGTTTGTGAGTACGTCAGTATGGATGTTTGTTACTCTTTCACGCAAAAACAACTGAACCAGTTACGATGAAATTTGGTATGTAGGTAGCTGAAGACCCAGAGTAACATTTAGGCTAGTTTTTATCCCGGAGTTCCCGCGGGTTTGATAGGGTTTCCATGCGGACGAAGTCGCGGGCGGCCTCTAGTATTAAATATAAAGGTTTTACTATTTATAAATAATACAGGTATTAAACGCGCATTGTAACGTGCCTGCATTTAAATTCATACGTTTGTGACCGAGCGCGTTCAATGCCTGTACTATCTATACTAATATTATAAAGCTGAAGACTTTGTTTGTTTGAACGCGCTAATCTCAGGAACTAGGTTCGAAATGAAAAATTATTTTTGCGTTGAATAGACCATTTATCGAGGAAGGCTTTAGGCTATATACTCGTAACATCACGCTACAACTATAAGGAGCAATTAACTACATATATTCTACTCGGACGAAGTTGTGACAGCTAGTTTGTGGATAAAAATAAATTTATTTACAAAAAAAAAAGTTAAGTGTCAGTGTTACGGTTTTCGTTTCAATTTAGTTCAGCTTCTGTAATCATTTTCCAACTATTTATTTTAACTTTGACAATTCATTTAGATAGTATTGTACTATTACGTCACCTACTTGTGCGATTTCTTAAGACTTATCTAATAATTAATAATATAAATATAATATTTTGTTTTAAATATTTATGTCATTCACTTTTGAGATGTATTTAGGTACTAATGTAGTTAAAACATAACACTTTACATTGAAATCCTAAACGATTAAGATCAATTCACTCACACTCACAAGTTTTTGAGTATGTCAGGATGTCAGTATGGATGTTTGTTACTCTTTCACGCAAAAACAACTGAACCGATTACGATGAAATTTAGGTAGCTGAAGACCCAGAATAACATATCAATTACATAGGCTACTTTTTATCCCGGAGTCCCCGCGGGAATGATTCCACGCGGACGAAGTCGCGGGCGGCCTCTAGTTGACAATAATAACATAACATTTGTTAAATACCACCTACGAGTTACGTTCCGACACATCTGTTTACTGTATTGGTGCCGGGAACCACACGGCACTTTGAAATTATATAATCTGAATAATTTTAACGATGACCGATTGGTATCTTGGATTCACGCGTTTGATCTTAAAGTGTGGAGTGGCCAATTGACAATGTACCTTTCTACATGTAAATAGTCACGTCTATATCCCTTGCGGGGTAGGCAGGGCCAACAGTCTTGAAAAGACTCAAATGCCACGTTTATCTGTATAGGTTTATGTTAGAATTGAGATTCAAATAGTGACAGGTTGCTAGCCTGCCTCCTCCATTTATACAATTACTAGCTATGCCCGCGACTTCGTCCGCGTGGTATAGTTATTTTGGGCATCATTGAAGCCCTCAAGGATGAATAATTTTCCACGTTTTTTTTCATATTTTCCATTATTTCTTTTGCTCCTTAAAGTTTCAGCGTGATGTTATAGAGCCTAAAGCCTTCCCCGAGAAATGGTCTATATAAAATTTTCAATTCGAACCAGTAGTTCCTGGGATTAGCGCGTTCAAACAAACAAACTCTTAAGCTTTATAATATTAGTATATATATTTATCCCTTAAAAAAAAAACAACAGGAAACCCTTAAATACCGACAAATTTATTATACCAAACATGAAAATGGCGTCACAAAATCTCCCTCCAAAGTGAAAAGTTTAAGTCGTAAAAATTACGCAAAATGGAGTTCCACAATTACACTTAGTTAATCGCATACAAAGTGCTCAGAAGACGGTCTTTGCCTGAACCATGCGAGACTTAAATTCACTGTCTCCTTGGCGGGAAAGGGACGGGTATACGAGCTGTACGGGTGAGAGGGAGAGGGGTAACGTAGATTATGGTAATGATGATAAAAATACGCAATGAACAAAGGAGAATCCCGTACTTAGGAACAATTTAAAGATATTGTGTTTAATGCAAGGGAGCGAACCTTGAATTCATAATTAGATGCACTCTGATGGGGTGCCTGGAACTCAAGTAACGGGAATTAGAATCTATTTTGGGGATACGGAGTTTGAGTCGGTGGATTATGTGTCTCTAATTGAACATAATAAAGAGAAAAGGTTTGTGTTTATGGATGTTTGTAACGTATAAACTCAACTACTGAGCCCGATTTTAGGGAAATTTGGTACACGGATGGTATAGACTTTTAGGAATAATTCTCACGGAAGCAAGTATATAAGTATCGCTTAGTCGCCTTTTACGACATTCATGGGATATACATGGTGGAATCCTACTCTTTTTTTCTATTGGTGCCGGGAACCACACGGAATTTGAATCTCAATTCTATCGTGAAGACATACAGCTGAACGTGGCCTATCAGTGTTTCAAGACTGTTGGCTACCCCGCAAGAGATATAGACGTGATTATATGTATCTATGTATGTACGTATTTTGTATTATATTATACACTATGTATCAAACGAGCAATATTCATATAAATTCATGGCTTTGTCTACACCGCAAGGGATATAGATGTGACTGTATGTATGTATGTATTATATTCAATACCATAACGCTTTAACAGCAAACACTGCGACTATTACCCAATTTCACTGCACTCCACCCGAATTATGTAATAACATTAGTCGCGCCGTGAATGCCGCCTTTAGTGGGCGAATAACGCGTTGCATTACTGGCAACACTAACAGTAACCGTTAACGTTAAGTTAATTGTTATTGTCCGAGGGCTAATAACGGCGGGTTAGCTGGTTTGAGTGCGTTATATATATTTATTTAGTAGCTCTCCCGCCCGCTGTTTCGCGCGAATATCACGTTTCGATGCACTTTCATTGGGAAATTTCTTTGGGTATTCCCCTTCGCCGTTTTCCTTTATTTTATGTATAGGTAGTTATGAATGTTAATGAAGCGAAGGAAGTATGCAGAGATCGTGGCAAGTGGACAGAGGTAGTCTCTGCCTACCCCTCCGGGAAAGAGGCGTGATTTTATGTATGTATGTATAGGTACTAACCGTTGCTCGCACTTTCGGCCGCGTTTTATTACCTATTTTCCGTTATCTCTTTGTTGTTAAACTTTTGACAAATTCTCCTATTACAGCTCGCTATAACTTTTCTGTGCCATGAGGTTCCCGGCACCAATAAAAAAATAATAGGACCAATCCGGTCTCATTACCATGGATGTCGTAAAATGCGTCAAAGGGATAGGCTTATAAACTTGGGATTCTTCTTTTAGGCGATGGGCGAATTCTTTCATAAACCAAACAGCTGAACGTGGCCTATCAGTCTTTCCAAGACTGTTGGCTCTAGCTACCCCGTATGGGATATAGGCGTGATTATATGTATATGTATGTCTTTTGTATTCTATTATTTACTATGTATCAAACGAGCAATATTTATATTTTATATAAATTGATATAGCTGGGAAAATTGATATATCTGGATATAATCGTTGTACCCGTTAAATTCACTTGAAATCATTTCCCCAATTTGAATAATTTCTTAGACTACGATAATTGTGATTTTTCTGCCATTTGAAATAGTTAACGAATAACACCGAACCCTAATCGGTCACCCAGGTACTATCTATAACGATAACCAATGATCACAAGTTGTCAGATCAAAAATTGTGTTTAAAAAAAAAATATTTTTTGACGTAAACTATAATGAAGGCTTTAACTATGTAATAAAATTGCATGTCCTCTTTTATCTAAAGTATGTTTTAAGAACATGTGCTATTATTTCATTTTGGTATTTATCCTGCCTCCATTTCCATGTAGCAAATAAATTTTTCTATAATGCATTTCATCATCGCTTCATGTATTTATAAGTTCTAATATCTCTTAAAAATCCATCCTTAGCGATTGCTTAAGTACTTTAAACAATCATCAAAATGCCAATTCCTTGATTTTCTTTATTTTTGCTGTAAAAAAAATAACTCTAAGTACCTATGTAGGCATTTCGAATACTGCTTTTCCAACGCAATCCGTAACGTATCGACGTAATTCTGCCCTAAAAATGAAGCTGTCATTTCGAAATCTGTATCATTTACTGGCCGTATAGAAATATTAAAAAAAAAAAAAAAGCGCCATTTCACCAAACTATCCATCCGACTACTGTCAGATGCTCGCGCGTCCAACGTAGCAGTCACGTTTGAAATGCCCGCTAGGAGGCGTGGCGGATCGATATGAGGCGGGGCCTACAATGCCGCTGCGTAGCGGGCTGCGCTCCTTAATTGATTGACACCGGCGGACACACGGACCTTTTTATTGTGCCCTCAGGATGCACGCTGATTTCGTTTTTGTATAGTTCACGGAGCACTAAATGTTTACGTCTTTAAAAAAAAAAATTGTGCAAAATAAAATAATTGTCTGTTAACATTTTGAATAATGGAACATTGATACTGGCAGTTAAAAATACGAGACGCGCTCTGATGAAAATCACGTACCTATTTGAAAAGTTTCAACAATAGTTCGAATTGAGAATACTATAACAACTTTTGATATCTTTTTAATCTATGATTGTTGTTGACATTGACAGTTAAAAACTAAAGAATACACGTTGACGACTTACAAATGCTGGCAATAAAACTTCGATTTACGAATTAAAAACACCAACCCTACGTTTAAATTAATTGGGCTCTATACATAGCCGTCGATTGATTTAAGAAATAAGTATCCAACCTTCGTTTAAAAATAGAACTAGACTAATTTCAAATTATGTACACGTTAAATTTGACGGTAAATGGCCGATTAATAAAAGTGCATTTGGGAATCATTCTAAGTATCTAGGTTTACTTTTTGTCTGGTAACAAAATAATTCTAGTGTAAAAAAGACTGCGAGCACCCGTGTCACTCCTGCTAGGTAAAATTAAACATATTTATTCCATTCCAAAGTGGTTACTTACATGTGATCAAAAACGTTAACGTTATTCGAAGAACCGCCAACGACAACAAGGTTCGTCGTCACTTCCTGTTGTAGTGTAGCCACTATTTGTTAGCAGCTCCTTTTTTTGGATGCTGTTTATGATTGTTCTATTTTTAAAAGTGTAATAATCCAAAAACAAAGTACTTATTTGCTAATTAAGTATATAAAAAGTTTATTTTATAGGTATACGGTGACGTAGTGACATCACTAAAAAGAGCGACTTAAAAATAAATAATTATGTCGTTTTTTTTTAAGAATTCCGTACCTAAAAGGTAAACACGGGACCATTTACTAAGCTTTTGCTGTCTGTCTGTCACGAGGTCGTATCTCATAAACTTTGATAGGCAACCTTAACGGTTTTTTTAGTGAATAAAATTTTGCAAGTAGGTTTTATTAACTGTTGCAAGTTATTTCACAACATAGTATAAAGCATAGTCGCTTCCCGCTTCCGTATGTATATATGCTTATATCTTTAAAACTACTCAACGGATTTTGATGCGGTTTTTTTAACAGATACAGATGATTCAGGAGGAAGGTTTATATGTTTAAATTCTACCCGCGCGAAGCCGCTAGTCTAACAATATATATGACTTCTACATACACCTAAAGGAAATCCATATTTTATGGTATTATTAATAATAGCTATTCTAGAATCAGATCACTAATAGCATTGATTTAATATTTCCTAGACCAAGTAAATCCTTGCCTAGACTATTGGTAAGAGGATTAGTCTTATCTATCACTAGCTTCCGCCCGCGGCTTTGCTTTATAACTTACTAAGTTTAAGACCGCAGTTTCTCCTGTAAAATCCTACTAATATTATAAATGCGAAAGTTTGTGAGTATGGCAGGATGTCAGTATGGATGTTTGTTACTCTTTCACGCAAAAACTACTGAACCGATTACGGTGAAATTTGTAGTGTTGTGGTGGTATGTAGGTAGCTGAGGACCCAGAATATAGCTTACTTAATTAATACTTTTTATCCCGGAGTTCCCGCGGGATTGATTCCACGCGGACGAAGTCGCGGGCGGCCTAGTAGGTACTTAATAAGTAGTTTATTTTTCTGTTTTAATGGATACATTCCAGAAATTATTTAATTAATCTTAAATAATTTCTGGAATGTATCCATTAAAACAGTACGTTTTGCGTATAAGTACCTATGTTCGTTTAAAATTTTCACAATTACAATGTACCTAGATGTTTAGCCGTACAAGCGTAAAAGACAGACAAAATTTTACATTTACCGAAAACAAATAAATTAATCGTTCTTAGCCAATTAAGAAGAGATCACATTTGCGTTAGGTAAGACCGCATTTTGTTCGTTAGGTATATCTTTTGTTTTTGTATATAAAGGTAGGTACAACAAAAAAATGCTTACATGAAGAGACTTATGGACGTGGATGAAGCGAAAGAAGTATGCAGGCATCGTGGCAAGTGGATAGATGTAGTCGCTGCCTATCCTTCCGAGAATGAGTCGTGATTTTATGTATGTATGTAGGTATTAGTATTCTACAGTTATGAACAGAATTCCATACATACATATAATCACGTCTATATCCCTTGCGGGGTAGACAGAGCCAACAGTAAGTATTGAAAAGACTGATAAGCCACGTTCAGCTATTTGGCTTGATGATATAATTGAGATTCAATTAGTAACAGGTTGCTAGCCCATCGCCTAAAAAAAGAATGCCAAGTTTGTAAGCCTATCCCTTAGTCGCCTTTTACGACATCCATGGGAAAGAGGTGGAGTGCTCCTATTGTTTTTTGTATTGGTGCCGGGAACCACACGGCACGGCACAAAATTCCTCGAACACAAAACCGCGGGCAAGGGTTAGTTAATACGAAATTTTCCACTTTCCGTCAAAACTGTATTGTAATAAAAACGAATTCAAAGAAAATGAAACTTTGTGAACATTGCAATTAAAGTCGATATTACGAAAGCTGATGGCATCTATTTTCGCGCGCTTTGAAGCCGAATTAATTCAGTATGTAAGTCATTATTGCTTTCAATACAATTTTATATTGTTCATATATATACTAATATTATATAGCTGAAGAGTTTGTTTGTTTGTTTGAACGCGCTAATCTCAGGAACTACTAGTACGAACTGAAAAATTATTTTTGTGTTAAATATACCATTTATCGAGGAAGGCTTTAGGCTATTTCGACGATCGAGCTATTTGACGTCCTGGTAAAGGGTCAGGTCAAAAGTACCCGAAACCGCCGAGCTTGCATGAAGAGAGTTATGAATGTAGATGAAGCGAAGGAATTATGCGGAGATAGTAGCAAGTGGAAAGAGGTAGTCTCTGCCTACCCCTCCAGGAAAGAGGCGTGATTTTATGTAGGTATGTATGTAACAAAGATTGGTTAAGACAATTCGAATTTAAACACTATGTATATAAAATTCAAATTGCCTTTGAATCAATTTAAAACGTTTCATGGAAATTATATCTAACTAGCGACCCGCCCCGGCTTCGAACGGGTGCAATGCTGACACTTAATGCCTACACTACAGAAGTTGTCCAGTACCGCCGCAAGCGCTACTTCCCGCAATTTTAAATCTGTAATATCTTCGAAAATATTTAGGTATTGATAAATAAAAAAAAAAAAAATTTTTAGTAAGAAGTTTTTCAATTTTTTTTATTATTTTTTTTTCAATTTATAAATGCCACTGTGAATATAGAAAACATCTTTGCCGACCCGAATTTTGTAGTTCACGCGCTGGATGACGTGAATTGACGGAACCTAAATTATTAATGGCATTGTATTTTGCCATATTTTTTTTAGGAAGGAGCTCTATTTAAAGGCTTAAGACATTCTTGTGCTGTGTGGTTTCGTGCATAAATATAATAAAGAATAGGACCTCTCAATCCCTTTCACATGGATATCGTAAAGATATGGATATTGTAAGGGGCTTACAAACTTGAGATTCTCATCTGTCACTATTTGAATCACAATTCTATCATTATCCTATCAGTCTTTTCAGAACTGTTGGCTCTGTCTACCCCACAAGGGATATAGACGTATGTATGTTCTCATATAATAATAACAACCTTCATAAGCAAACTAGTTTTACAATATTTAAGAGAGCGTGGGTTTAGCTATAGACTCTGGATCTAGGAAGTAGGCGAAGGGTAGGGAGCTACTTAACTCGCTGAGCGTCCAAATGCGAGACCCTGGAGACCCTGGGCACACTTATTTAGGGCTCCCGTAGTTGTGAAGAGACAGACATCACAAAAAAATACATACATACATACATAAAAATCACGCCTCTTTCCCGGAGGGGTAAGCAGAGACTACCTCTTCCCACTTGCCACGATCTCTGCATACTTCCTTCGCTTTATCCACATTCATAACTCTCTCCATGCAAGCTCGGCGATTTCGGGTACTTTTGACCTGACCCTTTACCAGGACGTCCATAATTTGATAATAATGTTTTATTTTAATGAAACCCCTTTTTTACGTTCGGCCTTAGAATCATGGTGATCCTACTCACATCGCTTAAACTAAAACGGACTAGGGATGGGACACGAGACCCGATTGAATTATCTCAAAAACTATAAGCGCAACTTTTGTTTTAAATTACCTATTTTCTCAAATATTCCCATCTCATTCCGCCTATTTGAAACTAGCGACTCGCCCCGGATTCGCACGTGAAGCATTTATACATATAACATTCCTCGTGAAACACTCATACAGAGAGTAAAATCTTAAAAAAAATACACTTCTATTCGTAATTCTGCCATTTTTTATTACGTACATACATATAATCACGTCTATATCCCTGGCGGGGTAGACAGAACCGACAGGCTTTAAAAGCTTAGCTTAATGATAGAATTGAGATTCAAATAGTGAGAGGTTGCTAGCCTGTCGCCTAAAGGAAGAATCCCAAGTTTATAAGCCTATACCTTAGTCGCCTTTTACTACATCCATGGAAAAGAGATGGAGTGGCCCTAGTCTTTTTCCAATCGGTGCCGGGAACCACACGGCACACGGCCACTTTTAATTCACAAACGTTATTCAAAAACAATTCAAAAATAACCAAACATATGGCCCGTTTGTTGTGATTGCCAGCTATTTATATTTTTATAAAAAAAAAACAAGGATTTCCCTAAATCATTTTTTTTAAATAATAATTGCGAAATCATAACAGATGCTCGTTATCAAACGGGTAGGGGTGACGTTACTACCGCGGCGGTAATTATAAAACTGCCCGCAGTACACTTGACCGATAGAGTGAGCATGTTTTAGAAGAGCGCGCGCTAAGGTCCGATATTGCATTTCAATTTTTTCTTTCTTTCATTCTTTTATACAGTCACGTCTATATCCCTTGCGGGGTAGACAGAGCTTTGTCTTGATGAGACTAATAGGCAACGTTCAGCTGTTTGGCTTTATGATGGAATTGAGATTCAAATAGTGTCAGGTTGCTAGCCTATCGCCTAAAATAAGAATCTCAAGTTTATAAGACTAACCCTATATTATTTGATTCTTTTTATGGACAAAAATTATACATATCTTGACGTCATTGAAGCAAATGCTACAGTGTTCATTAATAAGTGAATTTGATACCATTAAAGAAAATGTCGTTACTACAGTGCAGTTTGTTATCGCTTCTTCTGCGCTGACGCTTTGGAAGCGGCAGTAAAGTTTTGAGTAATTTCTTTGACGTCAACCTATGTTGTGAAGACAAAATGACAATTATTAATGTATAATAATTTGGAATTTGAAGGGGTATCTCACGGGGTAGACAGCTATAAGGTACAAGTATCTAATAGTACCAGTCTTGGAAAGAGTGAAAGGCATTTTGCTTCATGATGGAATTGAGATTCAAACTGCGACAGGTAGACATTCCATTGAATTAAACAATCTGCAATACGATTAATTTTCATTTGAATGTCGTATCTTTCATTTTGACAAACATACTTTGATAAAATCTAGTGTTGAAAGTGGTTGAAGCGAATGAAATATGCCGAGATCATGCCAAGTGGAATGATACAATGTAATCTCTGTTTACCTCTCCGGGAAAAAGGGAGTGAATTCATGTATGTATGTATGTAACAACCATGTTTTGCTGCACTCAGTATAAAGCGTTTAACAAAAAAAAAGAGGAGCTGTCAAAATTAAACATAAGTGGAATTTAAAAAGTCACAAAAATGAAACCCAATTTCCCAAATACGTTTCTCGCGCTCTACAGTTCATGCACCCTCTAATTCTTGACATGTTTGAGGAGCACCGGAAACCGGGGTGAATCCCGCCGGTCACGTGACCGCGGCCATCTTGCACTACTTCCGGCCGAGTGGAACGCAGCGGCGCTAAACAATTGGGGCGGGACAAGTTACTTACGTGGTTTGGGAAGTATTTTGTAGTTATTTGACAAGTGGGGCTTTCAGCTGTGATATTTTTATTTTTTATTTTAATAGCAGTTTATGATTTGAGAGGGATGCCTGGAAGGAGGGTATGAAGTATTTCCCTCCAGTATGACATAAATGACTGAGAAGAGAAAAAAGAAACAAGTTAAATACATACACATAGAGCCAACAATTTTGATAAGACTGATAGGTCACGTTCAGCTCTTTTGCTTAATGATTTAAAGTTGTACAGATATTTTGCACTTAGACCATATTAATATTATTAAAAAAATAAAAGATTTGTTGTTGTATTTTTGTTCAGTACGATCAAACTCAATAACTTAGGCTCCGTTTTTTCTTAAAAAAAATTCATGAGAACGTGAAATAGCGGGAATTTCGTGAGTCAAGTTTTTACACGAAGCGACTCCTGTGACTCCTGTGACTATCTGACCTCCGCAACCTTGGCAGGTAAACCTAACCCATTTTGAACCCATAGTAGCACAGATTTCCTTAAGATGTTTTCCCTTACCGTAAACCGCATCGGTTAGTATTCAAACGAATGTACATAACATTAAAAATAGTCATTGGTACATAACCGAAGTGATATTTGAACCTGTGCCTTTCTCCGGATCTCGCATCTTCATCAAAAGACCGCCGACGCTCATCGTTATCAAAAAGTCATTCAATCATAACCCTCAAATCACTAGCACAATATTAAGACGGAACAAACCCACTCAAAACGGGATCTCTATAATACCCTACACTCACTTTCACCCGACAATTGGGTGTCGGATGAACAGGATTTGGTACCAAATCTTTTGACCGGATCGATCCAGGTTATGAAAAGGTCGCATTTGCTAGAGCAAAAGTAAATCCGCGAGCTTACGAGGAAAACACCGAGCGGTTCAAAGGAAAATATTTTCTTAGATGTCACCATGCAAACTTGAGTATGCCGCTGTCGTAAATTGATGCAACTTTATCTTGCAAACGGTAAAGTTGAAATTCGTGCGTTCATTGTTATTTAAGTGCATTTTTATGTTTGCACAGTTGTCTTAGGGGACGTAACAGGGGCATCTGTCACCGACTATCAATATCAACTTAAAACTGACATATAAGGGGGGGATGAGATCGCTCTGGTAATCGATAAATTCTGCCCAGTACTTAACAAAGTTTCAAGAGTTTATTGGCATTATTGACAAGCCGTCGGCAGAAGTTACCGTCTCACTCAGATTTTCAGGAGGAATCGTCGATGGCTATGAATAAATCAGGATGTTTTTGTTTGGAGAGGCCGTGATGTGTTGTCAGCGAATCATTAAGAGATAGTTATCTAGATTGTTCGGATCGAGCGGCACGTGAACTTCAAAGTTAAGTGTAACGCAATAGATAATGGAGTAGTAAATGTTCCCTAATTTGTGTAATAAATATAAATATATACATACATACATAAAATCACGCCTCTTTCCCGGAGGGGTAGGCTGAGACTACCTCTCTCCACTTGCCACGATCTCTGCATACTTCCTTCGCTTCATCCACATTCATAACTCCCTTCATGCAAGGTCGGCGGTTTCGGGTACTTTTGGCCTGACCCTTTACTAGGACGTCCTTAATTTGATCAAGATACGTTCGTCTAGGCCTTCCCAGTCCGACCTTTCCCTTCACACTCTCCTTGTATATCTGCTTAGTCAACCTGTTTTCATTCATCCTCTCCACGTGACCGAACCATCTCAACATATTTTCTATTCCTTTAACTACATCTTCTTTCACATCACAACATTCCCTTATCACGCTGTAATAAATATACGGCATTTATAAGTATACTGCCTTGTCTTTATGTGTGAAAGAGAACAATGATTGACTGACATTTTTCTGAACTATTAAAATACTAGCCGCCCAGTATCTATTTATGAGGTCTATGAGTGAATTAAGAGAGTTGAATTTCCTAAAATTACCGGATAAGTTTTAGTAGAATTAACTTTTTCTCCCTAAAATTCTAGTATTTCCATATTTGCATAGACATATTACTAATTTCCTGTTTTAATCAATATCATTTGTATATCGAAGTTAATTTATAAATAGCGTGACGGTTAGTCATAGAATTATTGTGAATTATGTAATTTTAATATCGGAAATATACTACTCCTATAACTACTAACTTTGCCACACTGCCTGGACACATATTCTTACTGCAAATTATACAAATTATCGATTTTTTAATTATCATGTCATTATTAATTAAATATAACTAAAATATATACTTTTTAAATTAATTTCTTTAAATACATACATACATATATATGGTCACGTCTATATCCCTTGCGGGGTAGACAGAGCCAACAGTCTTGAATAGACTGAATGGCCACGTTAAGCTGTTTGGCTTAATGATAGAACTGAGATTCAAAAAGTGTCAGGTTGCTAGCCTATCTCCTAAAAAATAATCCCAAGTTTGTAAGGCTATCCCTCAATCGCCTTTTACGACATCCATGGGAAAGAGATAAACGATTTCTTTAAATCCCGACATTTATTATCGTTTAAATTTTCCACTGCGATAAAAACTGTTCACTACCCCTGCGTGATCGCGTGACGTGGCACCGGAAGTGGTATCCCCAAATCATGGCAAGTGGCCGACGCACGCGCGCCTAATTGCCCACCTGAGCCCAACCTGTCCCAAGTACGTACTTAAAACGCGATATATTAAGAGAAAAAAAAATATTTAAGGGACGAATCACACACAGATAGACAGACTCTTTATTCCATAAGAAAAAGAAAAACTTCAAAAAAAAACACAGGTAATGAGGTACAAAGGCGGACTTGTCGCTAAAGCAATCTCTTCCAGTCAACCTTAGGGTTGAGGAAATTGAAATAGAAAGGCGATTGGCAGAACAGAATCGAGGGTCGAATCGAAAAGGCGCTAGTTTAAATGCATGATGCGCAGGCACAGGTTCGAATGCCATCTCGGCCATGTAGGTATCTATACTAATATTATAAAGCTGATGACTTTGTTTTTTTGAACGCGCTAATCTCAGGAACTGCTGGTGTGAATTGAAAAATTCTTTTTGCGTTGAATAGACCATTTATCGAGGAAGGCTTTAGGCCATAACATCACGCTGCAACTATTAGGAGCGAAGAAATAATGGAAAATGTGAAAAAAACGGGGAAAATTATTGGAAAATTATTCATTCTTGAGGGCTTCAATGATGCCCAAAGTGTGTTCTCCAGAGTGGTGAGGATGCAACTGGCATTAAAACCAGGAAGGATTTGAAGAAGTAATACGTACATAGATTGAGTTAGTCTCAAGTTAGTTCGCGACTTGAGTTATGGGATACTAACTCAACTATACTATATTACAAAATCAATAACAATGAAAGTTTACCCTACCTTTAAAAAGTAATGGATTTCGTAAAAGTCTGTGCTGTATGCTTCTTGCCCTGTGTTGTAACAGTCAACTAAGGGAAAAGCTTATAAACTTGGGGTTCTTCTTTTAGACGATGGACTCTAGCTGTCACTATTTGAATCTCAATTACGTCATAAACCCATACAGCTAAAAGTGACTTTTTTCAAGACTATTGACCCATAAGGGATAAAGAGCCATAGATCCATATAATCACATCTAAATCCCTTGCGGGGTAGACAGAGCCAACAGTTTTGAAAGACTGACAGACCACGTTCAGCTGTTAGGCTTAATAATAGAATTAAGATTCAAATAGTGACATGTTGCTAGCCCATCGCCTAAAAGAAGAATCCCAAGTTTAAAAGCATATCCCTTAGTCGCCTTTTACGACATAGGCTGTGTCTATACTTAATATTATAAAGCTGAAGAGTTTGTTTGTTTGAACGCGCTAATCTCAGGAACTACTAAATGGACCATTTATCGAGGAAGGCTTTAGGCTATTTAACATCACGCTGCAACTATTAGGAGTGAAGAAATAATGAAAATGTGAAAAAAACGGGGTAAATTATTCATCCTTCAACGATGCCCAAAATAACTATTCCACGCGGAGGAAGTCGCGGGCACAGCTAGTATGGTATATTGTTAAATGCTGAAATAATGATGACGGCATATTATGTATGTATGCAGTGATTATTATATATAATATGTATGTATGTGTCTTCACCATTCGACCGTCAAAACGCGTAAAGTTTCGCAACATTTACGCGATCCTAATCCCATTTACATCACACGACCAATGTACATAGATTTAAACGATCTTTAAAGGTGATAATAAACAACATACTCGTATTTACTGACAGACGTCCGATAAAGTCGACTAACACTGCAGTCTTTAACGCGGTCGTACGAAACGATTTAGTTCAGTTTGAAAGTCGCGTCTTAGTTTGCGGTTCGTAATTAATGTTATTCACGCTGTTACAGTTCTATATGGTAAAAATAATTAGTAAAAAAAATTAAGATTCAAATAGTGCTATATACTCGTATCTGCTTTGTGTTGTTTTGTATGTTTTACTCTTATGGTGCAATAAAGAGTTTTATGTATCTATCTATCTATCTATCTATATATATATGTATCTGTTATTTATACTAATATTATAAAGCTGAAGAGTTTGTTTGTTTGTTTTAACGCGCTAATCTCAGGAATTACTGGTTCGAATTGAAAAATTATTTTTGTATTGAATAGACAATATCGAGGAAGGCTTGAGGCTATATAACATCACGCTGCAACTATAAAGAGCAAATAAATAATGGAAAATGTGAAAAAAAAAACACGTGGAAAATTATCCACCAATAATATCCTTGAGGGCTCAATGAAGCCCAAAATAACTATTCCGGGCGGACGAAATCGCGGGCACAACTAGTGTAATAATAAAAATATTTCAAAATATATTTCACTCGTTAGTTTCATAATTGATCGACAAAAATGTAATACCCAGCGCTTTATACAAAAGATAACTTTTAATTGAATTGAATAACAAAACTAGATTCATTTTACATGTTTTACATGCATACATACACATTAATCACGTCAATATCCCTTACGGGGCAGAGAGAGCCAACAATCTTTAAAACACCGATCGGCCACGCTGTTAGGCTTAATGATAGAATTGAGATTCAAATAGTGACAGGTTGCTAGCCCATCGCCTAAGAGCAGAATCCCAAGTTTACTCACCTATCCATTAGTCGCCTTTTACGACGTCCATGTGAAAGAAATGGAGTGGTCCTATTCTTTTTTCTAATGGTGCCGGGAACCACACGGCATTTCCACGTTTCATTGTGAAGTTTAGGGATGGCTGCAACTATACTCGTAGCTATATTTAAATATTAAATTTAATTCACGAGTCAGATCCATACTATACAATACACATATAATAAAACTGTAACTTTGTCTGTACATCCTGCTAATATTACAAATGCGAAAGTTTGTATGTATGTCAGGATGTCAGTATGGATGTTTGTTACCCTTTCATGCAAAAACTACTGGAGCGATTACGATGAAATTTGGTACCTATGTAGGTAGCTAAAGACCCAGAATATCACATAGGCTACTTTTTATACCGGAGTTTCACTGGCTTTGATTTCACGCAGACGAAATCGCGGGCGGCCTCTATTAAAATATATTGGCGAAAACTTGATACGCCGTGTGGTTCCAGCGCTTCAAAAGAATAGGACCACTCCATCGCTTACGCGTGGATGTCGTAAAAGGCGACTAAGGGTTGGGCTAATAAACTTTGGATACTTCTCTTAGGCGATGGGCCAGCAACCTGTCACTATTTGAAACCTCAGTAACATCATAAAGCCATACAGCTGAACATGGCCCTTCAGTCTTTTCAAGACCGTCGGCTCCGTCTTCCCCGCAAGGTAAAAAGACGTGACTATATGTATGTATGATAATACGCGATCTATACGTTAAGACCACGAGAAGGCAGAAAAGTTATTTTTAAAATCAGCTGTTTATTTGTATGTTTGTACTCGCTTTACGCGAAAACTATTTCCCCGATTTGAATGTGATCTTCTAACATGTGTTAGGATTAATCCAATTTAAAAAGTTGTATACAAGAATTTCTCTTCCAACCCTTCTAAGGGGTAAAACAGAGTATGCTTTTGTGTGTTGAGAGTTTCAAACAACATCAACAGCGAACGAAGTCGCCGGCAACAGCTAGCGCATGTACCACGACGAAATATTCGTATTGAAATAACTAGTTCTACATTCATTCATGTTTTTTAATTAAGACAATGTGCATTCGTCCATGATTTAGATTTAAGAGAACTATATTTGTATATTGACGTCCGATGAAAATGCTGCAGTGTAGTTTGTTCCGCCGCTTCTTCTGCACATGCGCTTTGGAAGCGGCAGTAGTTATAATTAGATTTAAGTAATGTGACGTCAATAAGTGATACCTTGTATACAATTTTGAAAATAAATCTATTCTATTCTATTCTACCATATGCACGTATTTCCCAAAGAGACGTATTCCAAAGGTTTGTAAAGACACCATTACTTATTCATATTTTCAAATCGTTTTCAACGGAAGCAATATATATATATATATATATGGATGTTTTGTATTCTGTCGTTCAACCGTTAACCTGTTTATTGCATACATATAATCACGCCTATACCCCGTGGGGGTAGACAGAGCTTTGAAAAGACTAAAAGGTCACGCTCATTAATGGTGTTATTGAGATTCAAATAGTGACAGGTTGCTAGCCCATTGCCTAAAAGAAGAATCCCAAAGTATTAGCCTTTACTTTTTTATGTATTATGTGTAGATTTACTAGCTGTCCCGGCAAACGTTGTTTTGCCATATATATAATTTATAAGTAATGTCTAGTTAAACAAAAATGTTAAGGGTGGACAACCCTTATCACTAAGGGGTATGAAAAATAGATGTTGGCCGATTGTCAGACCTACTCAATATGCTCACAAAATTTCATGAGAATCGGTCAAACCGTTTCGGAGGAGTAAGAGAGCCAAAATTGTGACACTTAAATTAGTCCAAACTTAAATTATATTTTTTTTAGTATGTAGTTTAGAAATTATACCTAAATTTTAATTTGGTAGTTTTATCATTAGTACGAGTAGGTATAGTTTAATTAAATAATTGTAAAAGTATCTTCAATGAAATTATTTTAATGAACAAAGTTTTCAAAATGTGATTATTACACACTAACTAATAACTTGTTTTGTTTCTTTGAATTACCTGGTTGACTGGAAAAAATCCCTCACAGGATAAGTCCGCCCTTGAGTATTGTTATTTTAATGTCTTTTTATGTAGGACTACTAAAAATTTGTTATGTACAATAAAGTATTTACAAACAAACAAAAGCGAAAAAAATAAATGTACCTATTATGAATTCATAAAATATTAGTATATAAACCAAAAAAAATTATAATTAATTCTCATTTACAACATTCGTTGGATTTGGACCGTTAGGTACCTACGTACCTACATCACATAGAAGCATTATAACTCTTTAGAATCGATTTTCATTCGATTGCTAGTATTATTTCATTGTTACACTGTTGTTTTACGGTCACCTGTGGTCTCCCACGAATGGTCACGCACCCAGTCCTCACCCTATACTTTGGAAAACTCCCGTTTCATATACCTAGATGATGTTGTAAAACTTCTTTTTTGTTGTCAATGTAATTACAAGTCTTCGTAAAGTTAAAACAATCTGGTAATTATTTAATTATTCATTAATTCATTCATATTGTCACGTCTATATGCGTTGCGGGGTGGACTACAGTCTTGACTGATAGGCCACGTTCAGATGTTTTGCTTAATGATAGAATTGAGATTCAAATAGTGACAGGTTGCTAGCTCATCGCCTAAAAAAGAATCCCAAGTTTATAAGCATATCCCTTAGTCACCTTTCACGACAACCGTGGGAAAGATATGGAGTGGTCCTATTTTTTTTGTATTAGTGCCAAGAATCACACTGCATCATACATATTAATCTATACTAATATTATAAGGCTGAAGAGTTTGTTTGTTTGTTTGAACGCGCTAATCTCAAGAACTACTGGTTCCAAATGAAAAATTCTTTTTGCGTTGAATTTTTAATTTTTTTCTTTAATTTATCGAAGAAGGCTTTAGGCTTAGTTGCAGCGTGATGTTATACATACATATGTATAACATCACGCTGCAACTATAAGGAGCAAAGAAATAATGGAATAGTATGTGAAAAAAACGGGGTAAAATTACTAGCCTCCTTGCCCAAAATAACTACTCCACGCGGACGTAGCCGCGGGCACAGCTAGTATAATATACATAAATACATATTACCTAAACCGTAATAAACCAAGATCTACCCAGACTTACGTAAGTACCTTACATCCACACGACAAACGCTCAAATTCACCTCCCCGCCGAGATTCTGGTAACAATAGCGAGCTCTATTCATGCCGCAGAACGTTTCCCACGGGTACTAAGTTAATTTCAAGTTTGCCAACTATAGCTTACTTATTAAAATGCCAACGTCTCAATTTAATAGGTTCCCGTAAGTGTTCCAAGTAAGAAAGTTCATAAAGCGAGTGTTTATGTAGTGTTATGTACGAGTATATTAGGCTTTTCATAGGTTTAGTTTAAGTTAAGCATTTATTAGTTAGTGCCGTGTGGATCTCGGCACCAATTAAAAAACAAGAATAACAGGACCGCTCCATCTCGTTCCCATGGGTGTCGTAAAAGGCGACTAAGGGATAGGCTTATAAACTCGGGATTCTTCGTTTTACGCGATGGGCTAGCAACCTGTCACTATTTGAATCTCAATTCTATCATTTAGCCAATCAGCTGAACATGTCTTTTCAGTGTTTTCAAGACCGTTGGCTCTGTCTACCCCGCAAGGGATATAGACGTGAATATATGTATGTATGTGTGGTAAACATATAAATCTATGCTAAAAACCTGTTGCAAGCAATAAAATCATAAATGAAACCGAGATTCGAACCTTAATACAACCGAATGTATAAAACTTTGCATTATTCATACGATTCGGATATGTACCTATGTTTCAAGTTATGATGTCTGGTTTACGAGGAGATTCATGTGTGTGATCATTTTTACGACGGGGTACCCGGGTTCGGTGCTCGGCAACGGTATATATCAGATTTGTTTGTAATCCAGTTGTATTGACACTTAACTATTTTTCAGCAGATTTTTTTTTGGAAAACTTTGGTTTTTTGAACATACATATAGTCACGTCTATATGCCTTGCGGGGTAGACAGAGCCAACAGTTTCGAATAGACTGAATGGCCACGTTCAGCTATTTGGCTTAATGATAGAATTGAGATTTAAATTTTTTGAAGTTTGTGATTAAACTAGTTATTTTAACTATATATAGTTAAGCATTGAACTAACGATTATTATGTCGGTATATTTTCTTGACTTGTTCTTTTGCAGAATTTTATTAGGTATATTTATTAAAAGTGATTCAATTACTTATGCCGTTAAATTTATGGACATTACATTAGAAAATTAAATGATTTAACTTATGAACGAAAAAGCGTCGGCGGTCTAATCGGTAAGGTGACCGGTTAAAATGCGTGACGCGCAGAAAGGCAAGGGTTCAAATCCCATCTCGGTCATGTAAATACCAATAACTATTTTTTAGGTTATGTACATTAGTTTGAATACTAACTGACGCTCTTTTAGTGAGGGAAAACATCGTGAGGAAACCTGCACATTCAGGCAATCAGATGTGTAACCATGGATAATAAACGGATGCGGAGGTCAGATGGGAATCGCTTCGTGTAAAAACCTGACTCGCCCAATCCAGGATCCACGGTCAAAGGCATACCCCGAGCTCCTCTCCAGAGTAGTGAGGATGCAACCGGGACTAAAGCCAGGAAGGAGAAATAAAAAATGAGAGGTTTACTTACATACATACATATAATCACGTCTATAACCCATGCTGGGTTAACAGAGCCAACAATCTTGAAGAGACGGATAGGCCACGTTCAGCTATTTGGCTTAATGATAGAATTGAGATTCAAATAGCGACAGGTTGGTCGCCCATCGCCTACAAGAAGAATCCATACATACATATGGTCACGTCTATATCCCTTGTGGGGTAGACAGAGCCAACAGTCTTGAAAAGACTGACAGGCCACGTTCAGCTAGAATAAATAACTAGCTAGAAGAATCCCAAGCTTATAATCCTATCCCTTATTCGCCTTTTATCTTATCCTGTCCTATTTATGTCCTATTTTTTTTTCTATTGGTGCCGATAACCACACGGCTTATTCGTACCAGAAAAACACGAATATATTGTTTAAAAATATAGCCTAACTCGAAATATACTAGTTACGTATATAGTATATATAACCGAATTTACCTCTTCACAAACAAAACTAAACTATTGAATTATTTATTATCCATGTCTTTCATAAAAATATTTTTATTCTTCCCTGTCATAACGGCGTAATCCTACATAATGTCTATAAGGACCAAAATGGCTTGCACCGCCTAACGTATACAGTCTTGATACGCTTTACAGTTCCTGGGAAAAGACAAAGGATATTCGCCTTTAACGCGAAACAATAGTGTACGGGTATAAAGAGTCTTTTGTGTGCCAGTTTTCTTAGTTTCAGCAAGGCAATTTGAGATCTAATTCAAGTGATGTAAGGTCGATATTAAGTGATGTAATTGAGCTTATTTTCACAGTCTGAAGCCTGTTCAATAGTGCTTTACTTAGTTAAGTTACAACTTGATTCTTCTTGAATCCAAGAAGGGAATTACGTAAGATCTTAACAAAAATGTTATGTTTGGAACTTTACATACATACATACATATGGTCACGTCTATATCCCTTGCGGGGTAGACAGAGCCAACAGTCTTGAAAAGACTGAATGGCCACGTTCAGCTATTTGGCTTAGGATATGATAGAAAAAAAATCTTTTTGTTTTGAATAAGCCAAATAGCTGAAAGTATACATAACTATTTAGTCATTGGTATTTTAATAGCAGGATGTGAACCTGCGCCTAGCGCTTTTTTATTCGGCCACCTTAACCCTTCAACCGTCGACGTGACACTAAATAGAGAACTATAAATAAATATATACGGGACAAATTAAACAGATCGAGTTACCCTCGAAGTAAGTACGAGACTTGTGATACGAGATACAAACTCAACGAAACTTTATAATAAATACTTATAAATACTTATATAGATAAACATCCAAGTCCCAGACCAATCAGAAAAAAAATCTCCGATCATGCCCTGTCCAAGATTCGAACCCGGGACCTCTGTTGTCACAGACAAGCGCACTACCGCTGCGCCACAGAGTACTTAAGCCGAGTAGTAAATCTAGTAGACTGGATTGAAATTTTTGCAGATACATTTTTTAATTAAGTAATTAATTTAATAAACTTTAAAAACTAACTCTATATATATAATACCTACATATATAAAAATCAGCCGCAAAATTCATACTGCACCGAGCTTAGTTTCGAAAACCAAAAACAAATATGGCGTTAATGCACGAACGGGCAATATTTCCGTACGAATGGACACTGGCTGGAAACATGGACAAATGGAAAAAATAAAAAAAAATACATTTATGACAGGAAAAAGCTTCTAACAGTAGGTACCTACCTACAGTTTTAATTAATCCTGTAGATTCATACGTATAATGACGTCTATGTCTCATGCGGGGTAGACATAGATAATAGTCTTGAAAAGACTGATGGGCAACGTTCAGATGTTTGGCTTAATGATACGACATCCATGGAAAAGAAACATATATATAATTATTTTGTAAATTAGAAGTAAATTCAGAATAATAAAATTTTGAATTCAAATATGTTAGTAATTAAATGCATATAGGTACTTATGACATTATAAGATAACTAGCTGTCCCGGCAAACGTTGTTTTGCCATATAAATAATTTTTAAGTAATTTCTAGTTAAAAAAATAGGTAAATTTTTTTGGGTGGACAACTCTTATCACTAAGGGGTATAAAATAAAAATAGATGTTAACCGGTTCTCAGACCTACTCAATATGCTCTCAAAATTTCATGAGAATCGGTCAAGCTGTTTCGGAGGAGTACGGGAACGAACAACGAACGAACTCTCCTCTTTTCTCCTTCCGTCTCCTGTAGTGAACAACAAACTTTGCGACTATACTTTCCACAAGAAACGTGACAAGGAAAATGGATTCCACTCTGCAATACCTACAACTCCGGCAAAAAGCCGTATTAGATTCAGCACATATACCTACAGAACACAGGAACATTTTACCATTTCAGCCCACACATCCATCGTTTCATTTGACGTCGACAATTAAAACTGTGAGTACAGCGAACTCCATCAATCTTTTAGAAGTGCCCCACCCACCAACTCTAGCGGCGAGTCGCCACAGAACGGCCGCAAAACAAACACAACACCACCAAATCCCACCCAGGTACTATAACACCTCCATTTTTTTTTCACCAACATCTCCAAATGAAATAAGCAACATCATTATCCAAAATTAAACGAAAATTAACACGTGAGCCGGCGAAGCTAAACAAATAAAACCACGAATATATCGTGGATTTAGTATAAGTCGCTATATACACACACGGTTTTAATGCATTTCTGTTGCGAATATCAACCTCTCGCTCCTCCGCGTTTCGCACGGGTAAGCCGCGAGCGGGATAGCTAGCGGGCGCCGATGCCATCTTATTTTATTCATGGTTGCCGGAGTGAGCCGAGACGGATAATATTAGTGGGGTAGCATTTGTGACGCGAGAAGGTGAGATAGAAAATCTCTCCTAAGTCCGTCCGCAAACAAATCGTAGACGAGGGTGAGCGTCCAACGATTGTTATGCGACTTATGTAGTAAGTCTGCGTTCATAAAAGGAATGATAATATTAATAAAAAACTAGAATGTATCCATTGAATCGTATCCATTCGAAATGTAAACAAAATTTTCAATGAGTAACTTTAAAAAAAAAAATCTTTTTTTTTAATGACCAAAAACTGTTTCTTAAAAGTTTCGCAATTTCTGTTTTTGCGCCTCTCTGTAGAAGGGTTAAAAGTTAACATCGTATTTTTAGATGTTTAATCTGTCCGTAAATTTTAAAAATTTGTTACCTTCCGTCCTACCTCTGCCCTTAGTCAGTCAGTAAGTTAGTTCCTAGCGTGATTCAGTTTAACAAAGAAAGAGTTATAATAATGGATGACTCATGAAATTTTCCCAAGAAACACATTACCTACCGAAAAAATATACAACTAAATTATGTGTCTTCAATTTATGTAGCGACCATAATTTAGGTATTAACAAGTTACCTATTTAAAGTAATTAATGTTAAAAATTTATTAACTGACTAAATCAATTGAATCATGATAAGAACTAAACTATAGGATATATAAGTAAAATATGTCTCCTATCTCGGGTTTGCTGGAAAAGATATCTTTTGATAAAAGCAGAACGTTTGTAATTTTGTTTACTGTGTTTATCATGGGTCATAGACGTGATCATATGTATGTATGTGTTTATTATTCTCGATGTTTTCTGTGTACCTACCTACATTAATCTATACTAATATTATAAAGCTGAAGAGTTTGTTTGTTTGAACGCGCTATTCTCACGAACTACTTGGTTCCAATTGACCATTTATCGAGGAAGACTTTAGGCTATTTAACATCACGCTGCAACTTTAAGGAGCGAAGAAATAATGGAAAATGTGAAAAAAAAAACGGGCAATATTATTCATCCTTGATTACTTCAATGATGCCCAAAATAACTATTCCACGCGGACGAAGTCGCGGGCACAGCTAGTTACTAAATAAAGTATAGTAAAAAAACCCTACAGAGTTGCAACTAAAAAGAATGTAGGTCTGAATTTAGACAGGATCTCGATTTCGAAAAACACTATTTCTTGTATAATTAAAACGTTAAGTTGCTACCTTTTGTTCGTGTACCTACCTACGTTGGTATATTAAAATTTTTAGTTGCAACTTTTTTTTTTACTGGTCCATTTCGAAAAATACTAACTATATCAATTTAAATTGCTTAGACAAAACACATAATTATTCTGTTTGGTCAGCTGGTTGACTGGTAGAGAATGCCAAACGGCATTAAGTCCGCCTTTTGTAAGTACCTACATTTCCTTTTTTGTGCCATAAAGTTTTAAATAAATAAATATTTAGTGCCGTGTGGTTCCCAGCACCAATACAAAAATGAATAAAACCACTCCATCTCTTTCCCATGGATGTCGTAAAAGGCGACTAAGGGATAGGCTTACAAACTTGGCATTCTTTTTTAGGCGATGGCCTAGCGACCTGTCACTATTTGAATCTCAATTCTATCATTACCTAAGCCTTAAATAGCTGAACGTGGCCATTCAGTGTTTTCAAGACTGTTGGCTCTGTCTACCTCGCTAGGGATATAGACGTGACCATATGTATGTATAAATAAATAAATATTCGACTAGCGTTATTCCCACAGGAAATACTTTGACGTAGCACACCTTCGAATAATACTATGTAAGTAGGTACTTAAGGTACTTTGACAAAAGCCAGTTCGAAATAGACGTGTAAAAAAAAAGTTGCAACTAAAAATTTTTAATATACCTACGTAGGTACACAAAGAAAAGGTAGCAACTATACGTTTTTAATTATACGAGAAAAACAGTGATGACAGGGAATAGGTACTAATACCTTCCACTTAGTCATTAATAGGTAAGTATTCTGACAAAAAATGCGGCTGTATGAAGCATCGAGGCTTCATTAAGTGTTTTTGTCTCATTAGCCAAGTAAGTAAGTAGGTACGTGTAATTGCCAGTATTTTTAGTATTAAATGTTTAATTATCTATCTTATTTTTAAATCTAAATATATTATAATAAAGAAATATATAAGATATGCCTATAACATAAGCCGAGCTGAACGTGGACTTTCAGTCAAAGTTAAAATACATATAGTCACGTCTATTCCCATGCGGGGTAGACAGAGCCAACAGTTTTCAAAATACTGATAGGCCACGTTCAGCTTAATGATAAAATTGAGATATAAATAATGACAGGTTGCTAGCCCATCACCTTACAGAAGAATGCAAAGTTTATAAGCCTATCCCTTAGCCTCTTTTTACGACATCTATGGGAACAAGATGGAGTAGTCCTATCCTTTTTTTTATTGGTGCCGGGAACTAAACGGCTATCAACGTTAACACTTTTTTTTATTAAATATCCTAATATAAACGAATCTTCAAACGAATACAAAACTATACTCATATTATAAAGCTGAAGAGTTTGTTTGTTGATTTGTTTGAACGTGCTAATCTCATGAACTACTGGTTCCAATTGAAAAATTCTTTTTGCGTTGAATAGACCATTTATCGAAGAAGGCTTTAGGCTATATAACATCACGCTGCAACTATAACGAGCGAAGAAATAATGGAAAATGTGAAAAAATCGGGATAAATGATTCATCCTTGAGGGCCTTCAATGATGCCCAAAACAACTATTCCACGCGGACGAAGTCGCGGGCACAGCTAGTAACTACCTATATAAAGGCGTTAACCGACAATTTAACGTTTAGTTAAAATTATGATAGTTTGTTAGTGCAAATAATAAATTTTACATTGTAATAACACAGACATATTTTTTCCTACAAATCCGGTTAACTTTAATTGGCAACACTCGTTGATTTAAATGAATTATAGATGATATTAATTCACTAATTTAATTCACGCCCATCCCGTGCTAATTACCCGTCACTCCTGGTAACACCAATCTAATTAAATGATTTGTAATATTATATTTTTTTGTTACGTTTACAATTTACCACAATTTGTAGTATATGTTAGGATTATAGCAATATACGAGTATATATACATATACCTCCTGGAGGTCCCGAGTTCAAATGTTGGCCAGGGCATGATGAGAAAAGAACTTTTTCTGATTGGCCTAGGTCTTGGATGTTTATCTATATAAGTACCTATTTATTATAAAAATAGAGTATCGTTGAGTTAGTATCTCGTAACACAAGTCTCGAACTTACTTCGAGGCTAACTCAATCCGTGCAATTTGTCCCGTATACTCGTATATATATATATACCTATAGTAAGTATTCGGTTTAATGTAATATATGTCTTAAATTAAAAAAAAAAGATAACATATCGTGTACCTAACGCAGTTTATACAGTCTTTTATTATTTTTAATTTATCGAAATTTGTTTTGTCTGTGGAAACTTTTAGTTGGCCTTATTTCCTTTGGTTAAAGTTAATAATTTTTTGTTATAAGTTTGAAAAAAACAATTAACTAAATTTTTTTTATTGATAGTTATATACTTATATTTATTATTCCGAAACGTTTTAGTTCACTGTTTATTTATGAAAAAACTAAATAGTTTTTTTTTTATATTTTTAAACTCTTTGCAGACTTCGATTCGATTATCGTCTGATGACGTTGAAGGCTCCATCCATTAAAAAGCATGTAAGTAACGTAACACTTTACATGACTTACTAAAAAACAAATATGTTTAATATAATATTGAAAACAGAAGTACCGCCGAAGGATTTCTCAGCAACTATTTCCTGAAAATATGTTAAATTATATAATATGATATTATATATTTATACCTATGTAATTATAAAGCATAGTTTTCAGTGAAGTGTGGCGAATCATTTTGAGTAATGAAAAATGTATTATCTGCTAATATGAATATTTTCCTAGAATAAAACATTGCTATATTTTAATTTGCTAACATTGCTAATCAAAAGTTTCTTAGAAAGAAATATAAAAAAAAAAACAATTTTTTTAAAGGTGTTCAAGCCCTATTAAAAATTAAGTAACGACAAACAAACATTCTTAACAATGAAATTTTAATTTAAAAAATAATATGTTGGTTATTTTTTATAGTTGGTCAGAGATAAAGTAATGATTATTTGAGATATATTTTAAATATTGACAAATTCGATGAAAAGTTATTTTAATGTTTAAATCTTAATAAAATTTATTAAAATACAAATATATTTTAGTTTAAACTGTATTATTGTATTACTCGTATTTTTATTTAATATGAAAAAGAAAACAAAATCATCATAAAAAAACCAATTCATTACTTTAGGTTTAATTTTGATTATTTGAGAAAATAATATTTAGTTCACATTTTTGGTTAATTTTTGTATGAGATAATAATTAATTAAAAATTAATAAATAAAGTATATATACTTAATCGAAGTATTCAAAATAATATAAAAATGAACGCCTACGATACTAGGGGTTTCGTAGGCGAGCTACGACGGCCCTACGCCGTCGCTACGACCGCGCTACGCCGCCCGTCGGGAACGCCTACGAGCTACGGTATTTATATGAATCGAGTATAGTACATTTCTTTAGGTACTGAAATAAAGGTATGCAATTTTTGATGTGTAATTTAAAAAAAAAATTAATTTGTTTATTAGAAACCATATCAAATTGAAATGTGTGATGTTATTAAATGATATATCAGGTTTCGGGTAAAAAAATGTGTTTAATTTTTTATTTACAGCAGTCAATATAACTTGCCTAAAAAAACAGTTTTTTAAGAAACGTTCTTATTTAATTTTTGTTTATACTTTTTGAAATATTAACTACGTAAATAAAATAACGCAAATGCTAATCGGTGGTCAGAATTTGATAAAGAAAACGCGAAAATATCGTCCAAATTATGCTTTAGTAATTTAAAAACTACCAATTTATTCATTATATTATTATTTTATCACAAATATTACTTTTTGATTTGTTCACAATTAATATTTTATTCTTCCCCGTATTTTTATTTTACGTTTCAATGACTTATTTATTATATTTAACTATAACTATAATATTAGTTTTTTCTATTAAACGATGTACCTAAGCATACAAATAATTTGGTATAGTTTATATAAAAAGCGATTTACGGAATGGTTCAATTACAAACCGCGTTCTGTGCTTTGAAGTTTTCATAAATCCTAAAATAATTAATACATAACCTTTTTATTTTTTAAATGAAACTCCGAAGAAGAGAAACATGTAATTTTAAAATCATATTAATATAAAAAGCGCTAAAATTGTGAATCCATTTTCGGTACACGAAGCTAAAAAATTAACGCACATTTTTTAAAACGGGAATCATTAAATTATAAACATCTGCGTGTCCGAACTTAATACATTTTTACATCACTCCATTCCTTTTTTATTTTACATCAAACATTTTTATTTTATTTCAGGTAGCATGTACTAATATCATGCGCCATTGTTAGCTATTCGATGTTCAACTGCAACTCAAATTAATATTAATATAATTCTCAAATGTACGTCTCATATTTAAAAATTAAATTAACTGATTTAATTAAAGCAAAAACGTAATTCCGCTCTGACATTTCTCATTTCTGGTAAGTCTCTAACTTATTTCCTTTTAAAACCCGTATTTACCGTAATTGAATAAAAAATAAATCGCTAATTTACAAAAAGCTACAATAATATACAATTTAATAAGTCGTTTTAATAAAACGCTTACGCCCCAAAGGTTTTAGAATTTATAAAAAGAAACATTACTCATGAAACAATTTAACTGCAATGAAGTGCCGACGGCGCGTAGCCGACGTAGCCGGCGTAGCGGCGGCGTAGCGTCGTAGCACCTACATTGCTACGGCGTAGCTACGAGCTACTAATAAAAAATTTAAAGCACTTTTAAATAGAATTTCTTATTGATTTTAATTATTTTTGTAAACGTAAAAAATTAATATGTGTTTATCCTTACCTACGTCAAAGCTAAATATATAATGAAAATATATTTGGTATTTTTGTTTACTATCTGTTAAGAATTAAATGAAAAAATACTGAGATTTTTATAATCATCACACATTATTATTTGTTTTTTTATTTCTGAAAATTCTCACGCGTGTATAATCCCGCGTAAAATTAATGTTCCTAATGATTATTTTTATCTGATTATTGTTATTAGTTTTAATAATTTTTGACGCCATAAAAAGGTATGAAGTTTAGTAACTTTACAATATATTAAAAAAAAATTATATTAAAAGAGTTGTATTTAATTTTTAACAAAGTTTTATCACGAAATGGATAAAAGACATATTTTAAATTTTATTTTTCTACTTTTTACTAGTTCAAATTGTTCGGTATCTTCCAAATTAGTGGTTTAATCAAATAACCATATATTTAATTACCCGTACGTAAAAACAAATTTATAATATTTTTAATAACTTCACTGAAAACTATGCTCATAAATAAATTTTCCTGAAAAAAGAAACGATTAGTACAAGTTTATGGAGCTCCATAGAAATCGCAAGAGCCTTCGCCAGCTTTAAAAAAAAATAAACACAAATCGCTATGCATATAATAAAAATATCCCTGAAAATGTAAATATTATTAAATTATTAATTACATTATTATATATATATAAAAATAATATATATTATTTTATTTTAGTCCCTGAAAACTTTTAATTTTCGTTTAAGTTTGTTTTGAAACAAACGTTCATTTTTGTTTACGAAGAAAACGCGCGCGAAGTACGACGTCAATTTTCGTATAAACGCAAATAAATAGGTATAAATAAAGCTGTGTACTCACTGATGGGTTAGGCACGCACCGCCGCGGGTCCGAGCTCCTGTAAGTCGGGCTGTAGCGCCCCGGGAAGCACCCGGGGGGCGCCATCAGCCCTCCCCCGGACTTCATCTTATCCGGGGAGTACATGGCGCACGACCCCCACGGGTCGTCCTCCAACTTCAGCACCTTGGAAGGTGAGTGGTACTGCCGGTCGAAAATCTTGGCGACTTTATCGTACTGCCCGTTGGAAAATGCGACGCGCCACGGCGGCCGCTCGTTACGCCGGGTTGGTGCCGACTGGGGGTGGCGGCGTCGTGGCGTGACGTCACGGGCCACGCCCTCTCCCCTCCACAGGGCGCCCCCCACCCCCGTCTCACGCGTGTTTACGTCGCCGACGGCTGGCTCACGAATTACTGAATTATTAACAATTAGTCCATTCACTCTTGGTGCCTGTTACCTTTTCACGCTCCAGAAAGGTTGACGGATGGCCCTCTCCGATTGGCACACTCTAATTATGCCCCCCAAATCGATACGGGAACAAATTCGCAAGTTCCCGGAGAGCCAGGTAAATTGGGCCTTTGTTACACGTGCCGGGTAATTATTTACGGGCCGCTTTGCCCGCCCTTTCGAGAAACAGTGACGTGTTTAAATTATCGCTTATAGTGGGCAGAGGTGGACGTTTTGGTTGTTATTAGATGGAATTAACTATGATTAAAACTTGTTTCGATTGTTTTGGTGTTCTTGTTATGGGTTCGTAGTAGACTCGCAGCCCTTCTTGTTCCAGAAATGCCCTAATATATAGCGGCAGAAATGAATAAAATACAGAGATTGCGATAATAGGGTATTTACTTTTCCACTGACAAAACGAGAATCCATGAAAAACACAATTCAAATAATGACATCCTACTAATATTACAAATGCGAAAGTTTGTATGTCAAGGATGTCAGTACGGATGTTTGTTACTCTTTCACGCAAAAACTATTGAACCGATTACGATGAAATTTAGTATGTAGGTAGCTGAACACCTAGATTAATATATAGGCTTTTTATCCCGGAGTTCCCGCGGGATTAATTCCGCGCAGACTGTTCTGTTCTCTAAATAATAGAATAGCATAGAATAGATTTATTCTCAAAATTGGAAACTACATCTTTCCACTTGCCACGATCTCTGCATAGTTCCTTCGCTTCATCCACATTCATAACTCGCCTCATGCAAGCTCGACGGTTTCGGGTACTTTTGACCTGACCCTTTGCAAAGACGTCCTTAATTTGATCAAGATACGTTCGTCTAGGTCTTCCCACTCCGACCATTCCCTCCACACTCTCCTTATATATCTGCTTAGTCAACCTGCTTTCATTCATCCTCTCCTCATACAGAATAACCATCTACCTATACTAATATTATAAAGCTGAAGAGTTTGTTTGTTTGTTCAAACGCGCTAATTTCAGGAACAACTGGTTCAAATTGAAAAATTCTTTTTGTATTGAAAAGACCATTTATCGAGGAAGCCTTAAGGCTATATAACATAACGCTTCAACTATGAGGAGCGAAGAAATAATGGAAAATGTGAGCAAAACAGGGAAAATTATTCACCCTTGAGAGCTTTAATGATGCCCAAAATAACTATTCCACGCGGACGGAGTCGCGGGCACAGCTAGTACAGAATAACATACATACATACATATGGTCATGTCTATATCCCTTGCGGGGTAGACAGAGCCAAAAGTCTTGAAAAGACTGAATGGCCACGTTCAGCTATTTGGCTTAATGATAGAATTGACATTCAAATAGGGACAGGTTGCTAGCCCATCGCCTAAAAAGAATCCCAAGTTTGTAAGCTTATCCCTTAGTCGCCTTTTACGACATCCATGGGAAAGAGATGGAGTGGTCCTATTCTTTTTTGTATTGGTGCCGGGAACCGCACGGCTCGTACAAAATAACCATCACACAATTATAACAGCGAGAACCTACGGGTCCATCAATTCTGTCTATTTATATGTAAAAGCATGAAAGTATAAAGCCTATTTTGCCGGCAGACTGACAGGAAGGGCGGACGAGCCCACATCCGGCGGAAGCTGCCCTGTATTGTCTTCCTCTAAATGTAAAACAACGAAAGTATGGAGCTTAAGCCGATGTTAATTATGAAAATCCTGTGAATGTTATATTAACATTAATTGTGCCGTGTGGTTCCTGGCTCCGGAAAAAAAATAAGACCTTTTATATAAAAAATAATAAGACCACTCTATGTCTTTCCCACGGATGTCGTAAAAGGCGACTAAGGGATAGGCTTATTAACTTTGAATTCTTCTTTTAGGCGATGGGCTAGCGACTTTTCGCTATTTGAAACTGAATTCTATCATTTAGCCAAACAGCTGAACGTGGCCATTCATTCATTTCTAGTCTGTTTACTGTTTAGTTGGCTGTGTCTACCCCGCAAGGGATATAGACGTGATATTCTTTTTAATTAATTAGATGTGACCTTCCATAATCTTTTCGAGACTTTTGCCTCTGTCCACCCCGTAAGGAATAAATAAGTGATATGAGCATTTGAAATGAACTTTCAAATAATTTTAAAAGGTTTAATTCTAAATACCTTTATTTCTATACTCGTAATGAAGTACAACCCGGTACTGGGCGGAACCCCTCTTATTTTAAGGTAGGTACCCAAAAATGTGCTTTTATTTCCACGTCAGGGAAAATTAAATTTTATTTCTGTACATGCATAATATATTATATGTATAAATATATGTATACAAATAGTCACGTCTATATCCCTTGCGGAGTAGACAGAAGCCAACTGTCTCAAAAGGACTGACAGTCAATATATACCTTTATACAAATAGTCACGTCTATATCCCTTGCGAGGTAGACAGGCGCCAACATAACGGAGCGGAACCCCTCTTATTTTAAGGTGGGTACCCAAAAATGTGCTTTTATTTCCACGTCAGGGAAAATTAAATTTTATTTCTGTACATGCATAATATATTATATATATATGTATACAAATAGTCACGTCTATATCCCTTGCGGGATAGACAGGAGCCAACTGTCTCAAAAGGACTGACAGTCAATATATACCTACCTATATACAAATAGTCACGTCTATATCCCTTGCGGGGTAGACAGGCGCCAACATAACTAAGCGGAAAAACATTTAAAACAATATGTCTAAACAAAATCAGATAATGCAGAAACGCAATTACAAATCTCGTTAATTATAAAGAAATCTAGTTAATTATAAAAGAATATTTTTAATAACCAATACGAGATAATAGCGACCGAATTGATTTATTAGATGATAGGCTTATACACTATGAATTCTTCTTGTGGACTAGCAACCTGTCACTATTTGAATCTCAATTCTTACATTAAGCCAAACAGCTGAACGTGGCCTATCAGTCTTTTCAAGACTGTTGGCTCTGTCTACCCCGCAAGGGATATAGACGTGACTATATTTATGTATGTATGTATGTATAGCTTTAACTAAAACAGCCTGAGTTTAGTTAAAGTAGAATAGAATAGATTTATTTTGAAAATTTTATACAAGTTATCACTTATTGACGTCACATCACTTAAATCTAATTATAACTAAGTACTACCGCTTCCAAAGCGCACATATAGAAGATGCGGCGGAACAAACTACACTGCAGCATTTTCATCGGACGTCAATTTGTCAGAGTTTATAAAAAATAGGTGTCAAAATGTTAATTAATTACAATCAGCAACAAAACAATTACATCTACATCTACATATACATACATACATACATACATAAAATCACTTGCCACGATCCCTGCATACTTCCTTTGCTTCATCCACATTCATAACTCTCTTCATGCAAGCTCGGCGGTTTCGGGTACTTTTGACCTGACCCTTTACCAGGACGTCCTTAATTAACATCTACATATCTAGCTGAAAATCAGTCGATTAGGCAAACGTTAAAATAGCTGGGATTTTGCAAAATAAACCCGTGTAGTATAATGTACGCTGGTAGCGCTCAGTCGCGGGTCACGCTCAACTGAAGTCCCTAAAAAGGGTACAGAGGTTACGTGTGGTCCAAGTCATAAGCGATATCTACTAACTGACTGCCTATAAGAAGTGACAGAACAGTCCTAAAAAAATCCCCAAATTTATTTTTAAGTGACCTTAAGTGGCCTTACCCTTAGTCGCCTTTTTCGACATCCATGGGCGAGATAATGTGTGATCCTATTCATAAGTGCCTGAAACCACACGTCACGACATTACAGGGTTTTTGTTAATTATATTTACCTAGAGGCCGCCCGCGACTTCGTCCGCATGGAAACGCTATCAATCCCGCGGGAACTTTGGGATAATAAGTAGCCTATGGGTTACTCTGGGTCTTCAGCTACCTACTTACCAAATTTCATCGTAATCGGTTCAGTAGTTTTTGCGTGAAAGAGTAACAAACATCCATACTGACATATATACAAACTTTCGCATTTAAAATATTATAATGGTTCCCGGCACCAATACAAAAAAGGATAGGACCACTCCATCTCTTTCCCATGGATATCGTAACAGGCGACTAAGGGATAGGCTTACAAACTTGGGATTCTTTTTTAAGCGATGGGCTTGCGACATGTCTCTATTGTATCATTGAGCCAAATAGCTGTACGTGGCCATTCAGTCTTTTCGGGAATGTGACCATATGTATGTATGTATGTATGTTAATTTCTCATCTATCGCTCCCCGCTACCTCCCACAACTTGATCTCGCGTCCCCCCAGTCCCGAAGGAACCGCATCAGACGATAAAAGCGTCATGCATAATGTACGGTAGTCCGAAATCGAAAAATTAAAAAACGCCATCTGCCGGCCCTAGTGGTAATTACAAGGGCTTGTTTTGACATGCCCCGTTAGATGGGTTATGATCTCCTCTAATTATGCGAATATCGGGTGTCGGGGGTAACGGGACTGCAGGATGGATGTTAATTTTTTGGTTCACATCAACGGGCCTCGGTAAAAGTCGGTCAAAGGACTGAACTAGAGTTATTCTCAATATATTTTTTTTAAGTGCCGTGTGGTTTCCGGCACCAATACAAAAAAGAATAGGACCACTCCATCTCTTTCCCATGGATGTCGTAAAAGGCGACTAAGGGGTAGGCTTACAAACTTGCGATTCTTTTTTAGGCGATGGGCTAGCAACCTGTCACTATTTGAATCTCAATTCTATCATTAAGCCAAATAGCTGAGCGTGGCCATTCCGTCTTTTCAGGACTGTTGACTCTGTCTACCCCTCAAGGGATATGGACGTGACTATATGTATGTATGTTTTTTTTTTAAGAGCTAACATGTTTAGTTGGTGATAATTTATTTTGATTGGGTTTTCTGAATGTAAGTGTTGAAAGAATTGCGTCGATGGATACCTATGCTATTTGATACGGGTACAATTCTAAATAATTTGTTTAGGTGTGTGAAACTGCTTATGTAAATAGTTTTGAATGACTGTTTTATAAATATTAATAAATTTTTATATACGAATACCCTTAGCTTATCTAACTATATATATAATCACGTCTTTATCTCTTGTGGGGTAGACAGAATCAACAGTCTTGAAAAGACTGGTAGGCCACGTTCAGCAGTTTGCCTTAATGATAGAATTGAGATTCAAGTAGGTTGCTAGCACATCGCCTAAAAGAAGAATCCCTAGTTTATTAGCCTGGCCCTTAGTCGCCTTTTACGACTGGTGGTTGGAGGGGTCTTAGTCTTTTTTTTATTAGTGTTGGGAACCACTTTTATAGATATACGAGTAGTATCAATATGAATACGGATTTCCAGACAGGATATCAAGTAAAACCGTTACAAAATAACAAAGTTCGGACACCGTGGACAATTTCCAACAATTTGCGGTCGTGCCACGTGCCGGACCGGCACCGTACTCGTATCCGGCCCGTTTCCTTTAACGGAACACAAAGATTTGTCCAATGTGGTGGGGTGATTACTCGGAAAATCCACGGGTTGCGTTAATATTGTCAGCGTTTAACGTTTCTGTCAGTTTAAGAGTAGGTACCTGTACCTAATCGTCGAATATGCATAAAGTGCCGTGTGGTTCCCGATAGTTGAACAAAAGACCTGTGACCCAGATGCAGAAACATAATTACTACGCCCAAGCCGTCATATGAAACAAAACCATAAGCAATATATACTAATATTATAAAGCTGACGAGTTTGTTTGTTTTTTTTTTTGTTTGAACGCGCAAATCTCAGGAACTACTGGTTCGAATTGAAAAATTATTTTTGTGTTGAATAGACAATTCATCGAGGAAGACTTTAGGCCGCCTTACATCACGCCGCAACTATTAGGAGCGAAGAAAAAATGGAAAAATGAAAAAAAAAACGGGGAACATTATTCATCCTTGAGGGCTTCAATGATGCCCAAAATACCTATTCCATAGGCTTATAAACTTGGGATTCTTCTTTTAGGCGACGGCTCAATTCTATCATTAAGCCAAACAGCCGAACGTGGCCTATCAGTCTTTTCAAGACTGTTGGCTCTGTCTACCCCGTAAAGGATAAAGACGTGATCATATGTATGTATGTATAACTATTCCACGCGGACAAAATCGCGGGCACAGACAGCCTGTTTGACGATATTTTTAACACCGATAAAGAGCATTCATACCGACTTGCCCCACAGATTATAATTATATTTGGGACAGGTTCAAAAGCCCATGTCCCATTCCCATGATTGCTAGACGCGTGTTGGCCACGTGCCGTTAGAATTATTTCACTATAGTAACTATAGTACACGTCTCTAATTCACTTTGCACCAATTTGTATAGTGAGTGGATTGAGATGCGATACCACTGACGTACGTTAAATTGTTATGTTCCTTTTTATTGTACACGGGAGGATTATTTTACAATACGTATGCTATTTGGACGCCTATGCGCGCCGTGTGGTTCCCGGCACCAATACGAAAAAAGAGTAGGACCACTCCATCTCTCTCTCACATGGATGTCGTAAAAGACGACTAAGGGATAGGCTTATAAACTTGGAATTCCTCTTTTAGGCGATGGGCTAGCAACCTGTCACTATTTGAATCTCAATTCTATATTAAAGCCAAATAGCTGAACGTGTAGTCTTTTCAAGACTGTTGGCTCTGTATACCCCGCAAGGAATATAGACGTGACCATATGTATGTATGTATATATGTAAGTCCTTCCTACTACTATTATAAAGGCGAAAGTTTGTATGGATGTATGGATGTTTGTTACTCTTTCACGCAAAAACTACTGAACCGATTACCATGAAATTTGGTATGTAGGTAGCTGAAGACCCAGAATAACACATAGGCTACTTTTTATCCCAGAGTTCCCGCGGGATTGATAGGGTTTCCATGCGGACGAAGTCGCGGGCGGCCTCTAGTATATTATAAATGCGAAAGTTTGTGAGTACGTCAGTATGGATGTTTGTTACTCTTTCACGCAAAAACAACTGAACCGATTACGATGAAATTTGGTAGGTATGTAGGTAGCTGAAGACCCAGAATAACATATAGGCTACTTTTTATCCCGGAGTTCCTGCAGTATTGATAGGGTTTCCATGCGGACGAAGTCGCGGGCGGCCTCTAGTACTAATATACATTATTAAAAAAATAGGCAATGCACGAAGCAGGATTTGAACCTGTGTTAATGAAATTAACTGGAAACGAAGAATTCTTCGCTTATGTCCCAAGATTCAAACACGTTAAAAATTAAGTAAAAAAAAAAATTACCTCACTTTTTCACAGTCGAAATTTGAAATGCAATGGACGCCTTTCATTGGTTTAAATCATTAACATTTTAATGTATACTGTGAAAATCTGACCAATATGACGTGAACACAGATTACCAAGTAAAATAAAATATGTAAATATATCAATTTTTTTTTTACTAAGTGAGTAAGTAGCTGGCAACGAAATATGGTTTATACATTTTCGCGAATCAATATGGTTGAAATGTACGTTATTTTAAATAAGCAATGTGGTGACGTATTTGTTAATTTTTAATTTCACATAAAATATTTCATTTTTATAAGTACATATTCTGGGTATATTTTACGTATTTTAATTTGGAAACACATTTTGGACATTTAAATAATATATGCTTCAAAGTCGACCACATCTCCAAAAACGTAAAAAAAAGAAAGAATAAATAAATGACAGTTTTTTAAGCGTGCATTACCTTTTGTTTGCCAGCGCAAATATTTAATTATTTTTAGCATATTTCCTACAATAATATTAGTAAGCGATTAGTTTAAACCAAGTTTTACATGTCTTTAAGTTCAACATACGTACATACATATAGTCACGTTTATATCCCTTGCAGGGTAGACAGAGCCAACAGTCTTGATAAGACTGATAGGCCACGTTCATCTGTTTGACTTAATGATAGAATTGAGATTGAAATAGTGACAGGTTACTAGCCAATGTTAGCCGTGTGGTTCCCGGCACCAATACAAAAAAGAATAGGACCACTCCATCTCTTTCCCATGGATGTCGTAAAAGGCGACTAAGGGATAGGCTTACAAACTTGGGATTCCTTTTTAGGCGATGAGCTAGCAACCTGTCACTATTTGAATCTCAATTCTTTCATTAAGCCAAATAGCTGAACGTGGCCATTCAGTCTTTTCAAGACCGTTGGCTCTGTCTACCCCGCAAGGGATATAGACGTGGCCATATGTATGTATGTATGTACTAGCCAATCGCCTGACTGATAGGCCACGTTCAGCTGTTCGGCATAACAAGATAATTCTTTCAAGTGCAAACTCGGGATTTTCATTCGAACATATTTTCGCTTCTATCGAAAGTATTATCTAGTTATCCGATACGTCTGGATAGAAATGGTTAATCTAATGTGCTCACGTCGCCGTTCCCCTGGGGCGCGGTCATCTCGCCCGTTTGATGCGGCCCCGGCGGGCCCCGGCGGACCCCGGGCCCTAACGGGGTCGTTCGCCGGGAAAATATTGCGTTCCTATTCAACAAACGTGTTGGTGATGCCAACACTGTTTTTGAGATAGATACCTAACTGTCAGATGAATAGGTTATGTTTTTAAATTTATAAATAGAATAGAATAGATTAACAATGTTTTTAAGATACCTACTTAACTGTCAGATGAATAGGTTATGTTTTTAAATTTATAAATAGAATAGAATTGATGTATTTTTTTTAATTTGGATACAAGGTATCACTTTATAGACGTCACATCAGTTAAATCTAATTATATCTACTAACGCTACCAAAGCGCGTGTGTAGAAGTAGCGGCGGAGCAAACTACACTGCAGCATTTTCAACGGACGTCAATTTCGATCTCTTAAATACAAATGCATTGCCTACATTTAAAAAAATAAGTAGAAATTGCTACTTATTTCTACGATTGAGAATCACAGAATTACTATGTATTTAATAATATACTATTCTGTATTCCTTACGGGGTAGACAGAGAAGAAGGACTGACGTCTGACACTGACTTAAAAGACTGACAACCACGTTCAGCTGTCAGTCTTAATGATAGATTTGAATTCAATTAGTGACAGGTTGCTAGCCTATGAGAAGAATCTCAAGTTTATAAGCTTATCCCATCACGCCTTTTACGACATCCATATGCAAAGAGATGGAGTAATCCTTTTCTTTATTTTTCATATTGGTGCCGGGAACCACACGACATTAAGTTTTACTCATATGTAAAAAAAAATATTTTCGTAAAGTCAATATCCACAATCATTCCCCCCTATTTGTACAAAGATCATTATCTTATCCCTATATTTTTGCTAGACACTTACGAAATTATAATGACACTTGTACAAAACTGTGTGCGACTTGAAAGTTCCCTACAAAATCATAAACGGCCAGTATAAGTTGAGCTATGATATGTTGTAGGGTTGAAGTGTAGGGAGGTCTAAGGTTTAGTGGTTTTGTTGAACTGAGTCGCGTGCTAGGCGCGTGCCTTCGGCTTTCCCCGTCACTCGTATTTCTATCACAATTCATGTCAAAATGTAAATGGGTGATGGCCGAAGGCAGGTCGATTTTGGTCATGTGAATTTGATAAGATCATGACGATTTAATTTAAAAATTATTTAATTTTTTTTTAACCATTTTTTTTTAAATTGAGTTAGCCTCGTAGTAAGTTCGAGAGTTGTGTTACGAGATACTAACTCAACGATACTATGTTTTATGATAAATACTTACATAGATAAACATCCAAGACCCAGGCCAATCAGAGAAAGTTCGTTTCTGATCATGCCCTGGCCGGGATTCGAACCCGGGACCTCCGGTGTCACAGACAAGCGCACTACCGCTGCGCCACTGTAGCCGTCTAATATAATACTCTAATAACTTCATGTATAATAACGTAGCTCCCTTACGGGGTTGACAGAGCCAGCAGTCTCGAAAATACTAATAGGCCACGTTCAGCTCTTTAAATAATAGAATTGAGATTAAAATAGTGACAGGTGACAGTGAAAGAAGAACACCAAGTTTGTAAGCCTATCCCTTAGATGGGTGTCGTAAAAGGCGACTAAGGGATATGCTTATAAACCTGAGATTCTTCTTTTCGGCGATGAGCTAGGAACCTGTCACTATTTGAATCTCAATTCTATCTTAAAGCCTAATAGCTGAACGTGGCCATTCAGTCTTTCAAGACTGCTGGCTCTGTCTATCCCGCAAGGGATACAGACGTGACTATATGTATGTATGCACAAAACACATTCAACTAACAGACCACTCGCATCATAGAGACATTAAGCAATAAATCGGCCTCGTGACTCAAACGAGGCGCAAGTCTTAATGCCGTAAATAAATTATTGAGAAGAATATCACAGAGGGCGGCTTACTTTACGCTGGAGATTGGACAATATATCTGCTCGGAAGCTGTGAAGCAGCAGAATTTTTGATGCACGTAGCATAATACAGGCTAGGATTTGCATCCGCGTTATACAAATTGTTACATGAATGCGCCGTGTGGTTCCCGGCACTAATAAAAAAGAAGAATAGGAGCGCTCCATCTCGATCCCATGGATAGGACCGCTCCTCTCTCTATCTCGTTTCCATGGATGTCGTAAAAGGCGACTAAGGGACGGGCTTATAAACTTGGGATTCTTCTTTTAGGCGATGGGCTAGCAACCTGTCACTATTTGAATCTCAATTCTATCATAAAGCCAAACAGCTGACGGTGGCCTATCAGTCTTTTGAAGACTGTTGGCTCTGTCTACCCCGGATGTGATATATATATAGACGTGACTGTATGTATGTAGTATAATATAACGCGAAATCGGTCAATCAATTCATCTAACCAATTTCATTAGTTCGTTTATAAATATATAGTATATTACTAAGGAATTTCCGGGCACATTTATAAATCAAACTGTCACGGCTTGAGGTCCATCCATCTTGCGTTTCAACTGTCCAATTTACAAATGGCGTTATTTAAATTTCAAAAGAATTCAGTTGCACCTTCATATTTCAGCGGCCACCTTGGTAGAGTGGACTCTTGACAAATTCTATTGCATTAGTGGTGCAGAAAGTGTGCGCGGGCGATTAATGGCCAAGTGCGAGTCGTTCAAAATTACATACTTTCATTATTTTTAAATAAATATATACCTACAGGACAGATAATAATGATAAAATCAATGATGTATATGATTTTAACAACAGAGTAGGGGCAGGATGGGCAAAATGGCGACAAGTG